>NW_026878750.1:0-250493 GCF_032173495.1 Musca vetustissima | reverse complement strand
ATATATTCTTGATTTTGGGTAAAATTCTAAGACAATCTAGACATGTCCGTCCGTCTGTTCTAATCACGCTATCTTCAGAAGGAATTAAGGTAGGGTGCTGAAATTTTGCACAGGTTTGTCTTTTGTCTGAAGGCAGGTCAAGTTCGAAGATGGGATATATCCGTCAACGGTTAGGCATTGCTCGCATATAAGAGTATCGGTTTTTTGTGGTTCTAGAGTGCGTTTTTCATCCGAATTTGCAGAAATTTAGTACATTGGGTGCTAAAAGTCTCCACAAAAAATTGTGAATATAGGTCCACTTTTTCTGGTAGTCCCTATATAACGGTACCTCCTAATTTTCAGTATTTTGGGGGTTTTTATCGTATTTTTCCACCGACTTGGCGGAAATTTAGTATTTTGAGTTCTTAATAGGTACCAAATCTCTCCACAAAAAAAATTATGAATATAGGTCAATTTTTTGGAATAGCACCCAATTTTCGGTATGTTGACTATTTGAGAAAACTGGTTGAGTTACAACCAAACTGAAAGCGCATATAGCATTACGCAGACGCACTAATAAGAATTGCGACATTGATTCTTTGATTCCATGCACCAAAAAGTTTTTTCAGTATGTAGGTAAATTTCACATTTTGAAGGCAAAATTTGAGATTTTCTTACTTTGAAATTTGAGAAAAAATCTCAAATTTTGCCTTCAAAATGTGAAATTTACCTACATACTGAAAAAACTTTTTGGTGCATGCAATCAAAGAATCAATGTCGCAATTCTTATTAGTGCGTCTGCGTAATGCTATATGCGCTTTCAGTTTGGTTGTAACTCAACCAGTTTTCTCAGTATGTAGGTAAATTTCACATTTTGAAGGCAAAATCTGAGATTTTCTTCCTTTGATTGTAATCAGCTGATTTCTGAAGGAATTAAAATAGGGTGCTGAAATTTTAAAAGCGCATATGCATTTGCAGACGGCACTAATAAGAATTACATATATCCTTCAACGGTTAGGCATGCACCAAAAAGTTTTTTTTGTAGGTAAATTTCACATTTTGATCCAAATTTGAGAAATTTAGTACATTGACATGCTAGTTGATCTTGACAAAAAATTGTGAACATACCACTTTTTCTGGTAGCCCATATATAACGGTACGTACTAATTTTCAGTATTTTGGGGGTTTTTATCGTGTTTTTCCACCGACTTGGCGGTAATTTAGTATTTTGAGTTCCTTATAGGTACCAAATCTCTCCACAAAAAAAATTATGAATATAGGTCAATTTTTTGGAATAGCACCCAATTTTCGGTATGTTGACGATCTTATGCGCGTTTTTCAACCAAATTCTCTGGAATTTGGTACATTGGGTTCTTATTGGGCACTAAATTTCCCAACAAAAAAATTGGTCCACATGTTTTGGTACTAAATTTTTTAACTAACAATTTTAAATATTGGTACACCTTTTCTGGTACCCCCATATGATGATACCCCCTAATTTTCAGTGCCACTTTGACATGGTAATTGATTTTGATAAAACGGGTTGAGTTACAACTAAACCGCTTTTCATATAGCCTAACGCAGACGCACTAATAAGAATTACATCATTGATTCCTTGATTACATGCACCAAAAAGTATTTTCAGTATGTAGGTAAATTTCACATTTTGTTGGTAAAATTTGAGATTTTCTTACTTTGGCATGGTAGTTGAATTTGAGAAAACGGGTTGAGTTATAACTAAATCGCTTTGCATATAGCTTCACGCAGACGCACTAATAGTAAGTAAGAAAATCTTAAAGAAATCTTAATTTTACCTACAAAATGTGAAATTTACCTACATACTGAAAAAAAAATTTAGTGCGTGTAATCAAAGATCAATGTTGCAAATCTTAGTACTGCGTCTGGTATGTCAAGGTAAGAAAATCTCAAATTTTGCCTACAAAATGTGAAATTTAACTACATACTGAAAAAACTGCTTGGTGCATGCAGTCAAGGAATCAATGTTGTAATTTTTATTAGTGCGCCCGCGTAAGGCTATATGCAAAGCGGTTTAGTTGAAACTCAACCCGGTTTCTCAAAATCAACTACCATGTCAAAGTAAGAAAATCTCAAATTTTACCTACAAAATCTGAAATTTAAAGGCAACATACTGAAAAAATTCTTTGGTACAGGTAATCAAAGAATCAATCTTGTAATTCTTATTAGTGCGTCTGCGTAAGGCTATATGCAAAACGGGTTAGTTGTAACTCAACCCTTTTTCTCAAAATCAACTATCATGTAAAAGTAAGAAAATCGTATACCTACAAAATGTGAAATATATACAAAAAATGTTCAAAAAATCAATGTTGTAATTCTTCTTAGTGTGACTGCGTAAGGCTATATGCAAAGCGGTTTAGTTGTAACTCAAACCGTTTTCTCAAAATCAACTACCATGTCAAAGTAAGAAAATCTAAAATTTTGCCTTCAAAATGTGAAATTTAACTACATACTGAAAAAACTTTTTGGTGCATGGAATCAAAGAATCAATGTCGCAATTCTTATTAGTGCGTCTGCGTAATGCTATATGCGCTTTTAGATTGGTTGTAACTCAACCCGTTTTCTCAAAATCAACTATCATGTCAAAGTAAGAAATTCTCAAATTTTGCCTTCAAAATGTGAAATATACCTACATACTGAAAAAACTTTTTCTTGCATGTAATCAAAAAATCAATGTTGTAATTCTTATTAGTGTGAATGCGTAACTATATGCAAAGCGGTTTGAGTTTACCAGACGTACTAAAAGTAATATATTATTTGGTGCATGCAATTCAAAAAGTTTTTTCATATGTATAAATTTCACATTTTTGAAGGCAAAATTAAGATATATCTTCTTTGACATGGTTTGTTGATTTTGAGTAAAACTGGTTGAGTTACAACCAAACTAAAAGCGCATATAGCATTACGCAGACGGTTAAGAATTGCTCAATATAAGATTCTTTGATTTTGCACAAAAAGTTTTTTCAGTATGTAGGTAAATTTTTTGAAGGCAAAATTTGCTATTTTCTTACTTTGAAAATTTTGAAAAACCACTTTTTCTGGTAGCCCCATACAACGGTAAACTAAATTTTGCGCATATAGCATTACGCAGACGTACTATTAAGAATTACAACATTGATTCTTTGATTACATGCACCAAAAAGTTTTTTCAGTATATAGGTAAATTTCACATTTTGAAGGCAAAATAGATTTTCGCAGACGTACTAATAAGAATTACATCATTGATTCTTTGATTACATGCACCAAAAAGTTTTTTCAGTATGTAGGTAAATTTCACATTTTGAAGGCAAAATTTGAGATTTTCTTACTTTGACATGGTAGTTGATTTTGAGAAAACTGGTTGAGTTACAACCAAACTAAAAGCGCATATAGCATTACGCAGACGTACTAATAAGAATTACAACATTGATTCTTTGATTACATGCACCAAAAAGTTTTTTCAGTATGTAGGTAAATTTCACATTTTGAAGGCAAAATTTGAGATTTTCTTACTTTGACATGGTAGTTGATTTTGAGAAAACGGGTTGAGTTACAACCAAACTAAAAGCGCATATAGCATTACGCAGACGTACTAATAAGAATTACAACATTGATTCTTTGATTACATGAAAAAACTTTTTGGTGCATGTAATCAAAGAATCAATGTTGTAATTCTTATTAGTACGTCTGCGTAATGCTATATGCGCTTTCAGTTTGGTTGTAACTCAACCAGTTTTCTCAAAATCAACTACCAGTTCAAAGTAAGAAAATCTCAAATTTTGCCTTCAAAATGTGAAATTTACCTACATACTGAAAAAACTTTTTGGTGCATGTAATCAAAGAATCAATGTCGCAATTCTTATTAGTGCGTCTGCGTAATGCTATATGCGCTTTCAGTTTGGTTGTAACTCAACCAGTTTTCTCAAAATCAACTACCATTTCAAAGTAAGAAAATCTCAAATTTTGCCTTCAAAATGTGAAATTTACCTACATACTGAAAAAACTTTTTGGTGCATGCAATCAAAGAATCAATGTTGCAATTCTTATTAGTGCGTCTGCGTAACTATATGCGCTTAGTTTAACTCAACCCTTTTTCTTTGAACTACATGTCACCAAAAAATCTTTTTTGCCTTCAAAATGTGAAATTTACCTACATACTGAAAAAACTTTTTGCATGTAATCAAAGAATCAATGATGTAATTCTTATTAGTACGTCTGCGTAAAGCTATATGCGCTTTTAGTTTGGTTGTAACTCAACCCGTTTTCTCAAAATCAACTACCATGTCAAAGTAAGAAAATCTCAAATTTTGCCTTCAAAATGTGAAATTTACCTACATACTGAAAAAACTTTTTCTTGAATGTAATCAAAGAATCAATGTTGTAATTCTTATTAGTTCTGCATAAGGTATATTTTGCTTTTAGTTTGAGTTGTAACCAAACTAAAAGCGCATAATCAACATTACCATGTCAAATAAGCATTGATTCTTTGATTACATGCACCAAAAAGTTTTTTCAGTATGTAGGTAAATTTCACATTTTGAAGGCAAAATTTGACATGGTAGTTGATTTTGAGAAAACGGGTTGAGTTACAACCAAACTAAAAGCGCATATAGCATTACGCAGACGTACTAATAAGAATTACAACATTGATTCTTTGATTACATGCACCAAAAAGTTTTTTTCAGTATGTAGGTAAATTCACATTTTGAAGGCAAAATTTGAGATTTTCTTACTTTGACATGGTAGTTGATTTTGAGAAAACGGGTTGAGTTACAATCAAACTAAAAGCGCATATAGCATTACGCAGACGTACTAATAAGAATTACAACATTGATTCTTTGATTACATGCACCAAAAAGTTTTTTCAGTATGTAGGTAAATTTCACATTTTGAAGGCAAAATTTGAGATTTTCTTACTTTGACATTGTAGTTGATTTTGAGAAAACGGGTTGAGTTACAACCAAACTAAAAGCGCATATTGCATTACGCAGACGTACTAATAAGAATTACAACATTAATTCTTTGATTACATGCACCAAAAAGTTTTTTTCAGTATGTAGGTAAAGTTCACATTTTGAAGGCAAAACATGAGATTTTCTTACTTTGACATGGTAGTTGATTTTGAGAAAACGGGTTGAGTTACAACCAAACTAAAAGCGCATATAGCATTACGCAGACGTACTAATAAGAATTACATCATTGATTCTTTGATTACATGCACCAAAAAGTTTTTTCAGTATGTAGGTAAAGTTCACATTTTGAAGGCAAAACTTGAGATTTTCTTACTTCGACATGGTAGTTGATTTTGAGAAAACGGGTTGAGTTACAACCAAACTAAAAGCGCATATAGCATTACGCAGACGTACTAATAAGAATTACATCATTGATTCTTTGATTACATGCACCAAAAAGTTTTTTCAGTATGTAGGTAAATTTCACATTTTTAAGGCAAAATTTGAGATTTTCTTACTTTGACATTGTAGTTGATTTTGAAAAACGGGTTGAGTTACAACCAAACTAAAAGCGCATATAGCATTACGCAGACTTACTAATAAGAATTACAACATTGATTCTTTGATTACATGCACCAAAAAGTTTTTTTCAGTATGTAAGTAAATTTCACATTTTGAAAGCAAAATTTGAGATTTTCTTACTTTGACATGGTAGTTGTGTTTGAGACAACGGGTTGAGTTACAACCAAACTAAAAGCGCATATTGCATTACGCAGACGTAAAAGTAAGAAAAACATTAAATTTTATTACAAAACCAAAAAGTTTTTTTTTCATATGAAAAAATTTTGGCACATTTTGAAGGCAAAATTTGAGATTTTCTTACTTTGACATTGTAGTTGATTTTGAGAAAACGGGTTGAGTTACAACCAAACTAAAAGCACATATAGCATTACGCAGACGTACTAATAAGAATTACAACATTGATAATTTGATTACATGCACCAAAAAGTTTTTTTCAGTATGTGGGTAAAGTTCACATTTTGAAGGCAAAACTTAAGATTTTCTTACTTCGACATGGTAGTTGATTTTGAGAAAACGGGTTGAGTTACAACCAAACTAAAAGCGCATATAGCATTACGCAGACGTACTAATAAGAATTACATCATTGATTCTTTGATTACATGCACCAAAAAGTTTTTTTTCAGTATGTAGGTAAAGTTCACATTTTGAAGCCACAATTTGAGATTTTCTTACTGTATAATTTCGATATTAAATTATATTTTGTTGTCGTACGTTACAATGGGTTAACGCATAATTATTCATTTAGAGCATCGTTGAAATCTGTCAAATGTCAACAGATTTCAACGAGTGGCGAATTGCGCCAAAGCCGCCGCTTTACTTCATATTCCGATTGTTGCCTTTTTTTGTTATTGTTGATTGATCCGCTCTTGTATCGTGTCGACATTAAGTTCGCGCTCCCCGCATATTGTTGCACACAGGTAATATTGTTTACCAAAATCCACATTACTATTATTATTAATAAAACTCGGCTTCTGCCTTTATATTTATACATAAAAACTAATTGCGTTTTTATTTATTTATTTTGTGGTGATATTGGTTTCTCCCCCTTTTTTCATTTACCCCGCATTGGCGCAAACATTGATCCATTCGTACCGGATTACGAACGAGCCTTCGGTAAAGAAAGAAATTAATTGGATGTTTTTTCTTTCTTCACACTGACAGCAAAATACAGTCCACATCACAACAACTTCATCATCATCATCACCACCAAATTTACATCAAAAAACCAGGTACGTAAAGTGAAAAAGTGCCGGTGAAGAGAAAAAAAAATAAAATTTTATAAAAGAAATAATCTGGCAAAAATTGTGTAAAACAACAACAAAAATTGTCGTTTGTTTGTTTTCTGTGGCCGTCTTACAACGCGTCGCGTACCCCGCTCCCCTCCGTCTTGTTATTGCAAATTGCAATTTGCCGACGGCAATCGAAAAAAAAGTGAAACAAATAAACCAAAATTATTGAAAAAAGTGATTTTTTCGGGTTATTTATTAAAATAAAATAGTGTTGTCGGGTATTATTTTAAAGCAAATTAAATTCCCTATCGATTGGGTTAATTGAAAAATTAAAATTCTTAAATTTTTTGCAAATTTGTATTTTTTGTGCATTAAAAAATTAATATTACCCACCCTTAAAAATACACGTAATTTCAATTACATTGGTTTGTTTGTTTGTTCGCTAGTGGTCAGTAGTCATACACACAAATTATCATTGCTTGGTCGTTCAGTCTGTTGAGGATACACACACGCGTGTATACCCACATACGTATGCTAGCCTACTGGTAAACATACAGACGTTTGGAATTTTCTATTGTCCGTTGTGTTACAGGTGAACCACGTTAAACCGACTGTAACATATAATATAAAATTTTTTGCAAATTTAACTTCGATTGTAATTTTGGACAATTGGGTGTTATAAAACGACGTTTTTAGATAAAATAAATCACGCGTGCACCCTACGATCGGTCAATACGACTTTTTAGATAAAAAGTGTTAAAATTGATATTTTTCGTTTGAGATTCAAAAATTTTAAATTAATTTGTAGATTTTTGATTTGATTTTGCAAATTAAAAGATTTTTTTTGATAAACACGCTACATTTGGTAGTTGGGTTGCCTAAATTGTAGGTAAATTTTATAGCAAAATCGATAAAATCGCTTTAATTTCGATAGAAATTAATAAAAAATTTAACTTTTTTGAATTTTTGTGCGCCACAATACGATTTTGTAAAAATAAGTCGGTTTTTATACACAATTTATATAAATTTTGAAATATTTATATATTATTATTGAAATTTTTTGAAAAAAAAAACATTGAATTTTATATTATTTATTTATTGATTTTCACTGATTTACATTTTATTTGTATTTGGTTGCTACGAACACGCTAATTCGCTATTGTGTGAGAGGTTCAAGGCAATTTTTCGTAAAAGTTTTCGGTTTCTTTAGCCCTATTGTGCGGTTTTATTAGATTTTTCGAAAATTTTCGGTGTTTTTCTTGATTTTTGGAGAATTTTGGTTGGATATCTGAAATTTGTTGATAGATTTTGCTTAAAATTACAGTCGAGCTTGTTAAAATTTTGGTTTGGAGCTAATTCATCAGAGCAAATAGTGCTTTACTTTGTACTTATTGTAGTATATACTTGAGAAAAAAAAAAAAAAACTCCAAAATGTCCTTCACGCCAATTGACATGTTTATCAGGGCTTCGGATGCTGTCATTCAGTTTAAAGCAAAATTTGATACCAAGCGTGATGCAGATCTAGATGTATATTCGTTGAAGTTCCATCTTAGTGGAATAGAAAAATTGTGGGAAAGAGCACAGCAAATGTTTGGTAAATGCTGTGATTATATGATGACGTCAGTAGAAACGAGCAAGGAAGACATAGATGCGGTAGATCAAAAATATAATGCTACATTTGAAGTCTATATAGATTGTCAGTCGGACATTAGTCGAAAATTAGACCAGCTTAAAGGGTCTTCTAGGTCTTCAACTACGTCTAGCATTAATGGTTCAGTTGTGTCGTTAATAGAAACGCCCAAATCGTCCAAAGGAAACCCGCAAGAAACGCGCATTGATTTGAATGATTCGACTCAGAGTTCTCGCGGAAATGGTTCGCAGATCGGAACTCAGATATCCTCTATGATGGGGAATAATAGTTTGACTCTTGGTAATATAGAGTCTCATCCTAATTTGGATAGTGTCCATAACCTAGCTTTACCCCCATGCGATACTGATGTTTTTGAAGGTGATTTTCACTCTTGGCCCACATTTAGGGATTTGTTTACGGCTGTTTACATTAACAATGCTCGTCTAAGTGACGTCGAACGACTTTGTCATTTGGTCCGGAAGACGACAGGTGAAGCTCGCGATATTGTGTCAAAATTCCCCCTAATTAATCGTAGTTTCGCCCTCGCATGGAAGGCTCTTATTGAAACTTATGACAATCCTCGGCTTCTTGTTCATAATCAATTAAAAGTGTTATTTGACATTCCTGTACTCTATAGTGAGTCTAGTTCGGGATTAAAATCAATCCAACGTGGAATTAATGGATGTCTATCGTCAATGTCTGTCTATGATGTTAGTACAGAAAATTGGGATCCTTTTTTGGTATTTTTATGTCTTCAAAGACTACCATAAATTACGCAGACTCTATGGGAGCAAAGCGTCAAAGATAAATCTTCTCTTTCGTCGTGGAAAGACTTAGATGCCTTCTTGACCGAGCGGATACGTACCCTCATGTGCCTTCATGATATGCGTGGTACAGATCAGCGGTTAAATTCTAGAAAGGTACAAGCGCATCATTCAAATACTAATTCAAGCGAAACCCAGCGTAGTTCTCGCTCTTCCAATGGTTCAAATTGTGTAATCTGTCACAATCAACGTCATAAATTGTATGACTGTCCCCGCTTTAAAAGCCTTCAACCTTCCGATAGATATAAGGTTATGAAACGTCATCATCTTTGCGTGAATTGTCTTAGAAGTGGTCACGAAGTTAAGAAATGCGAAAGCACACGTCGTTGTTCGAAGTGTAACAGGAACCACCATACATTGTTACATAGGAATGATATTACATCGAGTACTACTAGAACTTCCCTCACATCCGCTAATGTTCCCCAAAATTCGAGTGCTAATTCGGTGACGGTTTCCTCTAATTCGGATAATTGCATACCATCTACATCGGCTGGATGTGCACCCCGCCAAGTTTTTCACGCTGCGCAGAACAAATCTGTACTGTTAGGTACCGCAATGGTGAATATTGTTCATCATGGAGTTTTGTATCCTGCTAGGGCGCTGATAGATCCTGCTTCTGAGTCTTCGTTTATTTCAGCGCGACTTCAGAATCGTTTGAAACTTCCTGCATATTCTACAAATGCTGTTATATCAGGAGTTAGTTGTACGCTTTCGGCCACGTCTAGTAAAGCGTGTCGTATTCAAATTAGCAGTCCATTAGATTCTTCACTGGCATTAGAAAGTCACGTGTTAGTCTTGGAGACTATTTCAGGAAATCTACCGTCGTTTGTAGTCAATTCCGACTTGAGGTCACAAATTCCTAATCTTCGATTGGCAGATGTTAATCTTTTTGAATCTCGTCCCGTCGATCTGCTATTAGGAGCAGATATTTATCCGCAAATTTTGTTAGATGGTTGTCGTCCGATTTTGTCTGGAGCTTTACTGGCTCAAAACACTGTATTTGGTTGGCTTGTGACGGGTCCTATCCCTGCTGCACAAATTAGATCCTTTGCCACTACTATTGACGTAGCTGAGGAAGACAAACTAAATAGGACCTTGTTGAGATTCTGGGAACTTGAGGAGACTCCTAAAAGAAAAATGTTATCCCCGTCCGATCGTACTTGTGAGGAGAATTACATCCGAACTACTCGTAGGGACTCAGAGGGAAGATATATCGTTATGCTGCCACTTAAAACTGATCTTAGTGCTACCGGGTATTTAGGAGAATCTCGCGCGAATGTTCTCAAACAATATTTTCGGAATGAGAGTTCTTTATTGAAAAGGCCTGAGGTAAAAACAGTTTATGATCAAGTATTATCGGAATACTTGGATCTTGGCCACATGCGACCGGTCCCTGTAAATTCTTCTAAAAACATCCTTTCTTGCTATTTGCCACATCACCCAGTTATCAATCCTGAGAAGCAGACCACAAAACTTAGAGTAGTGTTTAATGCCTCGAATAAAACTTCGAATGGGCAGAGTCTTAACGACATATTGCACGTAGGTCCAACTTTACAACAAGATCTAGTTCTTCTGATACTTCGTTGGCGTGTATATAAGTTTGTGTTTAACTCGGATATTACTCAAATGTATAGACAAATACGTGTTCATCCGCAGCATTCGCCGCTTCAAAGAATTGTATTTCGTGATTCGATTACCAAACAGGTCCAAGATTATGAGCTGCAAACTGTGACCTTTGGTGTAAATTGTGCACCATATTTAGCAATTCGTACGCTTTTACAACTGGCAGATGATTCAGAGAACGAATTTCCTCTCGCTGCACATATTTTGCGAAAATGTATGTATGTTGATGACGTTTTATCAGGAGCTCACGACCTCGAAACTGCATTGGCAGCTAGGGACCAGTTGATAATCGCACTTTCCTCTGCAAAATTTGAACTTAGAAAATGGACCGCCAATGACAAAACTATTTTGGCTCGTTTCCCCCCTGAACATTTGGTTGACGCTCAATTGTTATCGTTTGTTGAAGCTAGTAGTTCCAAACCCCTGGGCATTAGGTGGAATGCGCGTTTAGATTGTTTCTACTTTGAAGTCTGTTCAATTGGTGACAAACAAAAATATTCTAAGAGGGAAGTACTTTCGGCTATAGCGAAGCTGTTCGATCCCGTTGGCTGGCTACTTGTTACGGCGAAAATGATTATGCAGAAGGTTTGGTTAGACAACATTGGTTGGGATGATTCGGGCGGCTACTGAGGCCGAATGGAAAAGGTTTGTGCTATCATACCCCCATGTTAACTCCATAAGAATCCCTCGATGGGTTCAGTATGTTCCTGGATGTTCTTCTGAATTGCATGTTTTTTCCGATGCCTCTATAAAGGCATATGCGGGTGCTAATTCGGTGACGGTTTCCTCTAATTCGGATAATTGCATACCATCTACATCGGCTGGATGTGCACCCCGCCAAGTTTTTCACGCTGCGCAGAACAAATCTGTACTGTTAGGTACCGCAATGGTGAATATTGTTCATCATGGAGTTTTGTATCCTGCTAGGGCGCTGATAGATCCTGCTTCTGAGTCTTCGTTTATTTCAGCGCGACTTCAGAATCGTTTGAAACTTCCTGCATATTCTACAAATGCTGTTATATCAGGAGTTAGTTGTACGCTTTCGGCCACGTCTAGTAAAGCGTGTCGTATTCAAATTAGCAGTCCATTAGATTCTTCACTGGCATTAGAAAGTCACGTGTTAGTCTTGGAGACTATTTCAGGAAATCTACCGTCGTTTGTAGTCAATTCCGACTTGAGGTCACAAATTCCTAATCTTCGATTGGCAGATGTTAATCTTTTTGAATCTCGTCCCGTCGATCTGCTATTAGGAGCAGATATTTATCCGCAAATTTTGTTAGATGGTTGTCGTCCGATTTTGTCTGGAGCTTTACTGGCTCAAAACACTGTATTTGGTTGGCTTGTGACGGGTCCTATCCCTGCTGCACAAATTAGATCCTTTGCCACTACTATTGACGTAGCTGAGGAAGACAAACTAAATAGGACCTTGTTGAGATTCTGGGAACTTGAGGAGACTCCTAAAAGAAAAATGTTATCCCCGTCCGATCGTACTTGTGAGGAGAATTACATCCGAACTACTCGTAGGGACTCAGAGGGAAGATATATCGTTATGCTGCCACTTAAAACTGATCTTAGTGCTACCGGGTATTTAGGAGAATCTCGCGCGAATGTTCTCAAACAATATTTTCGGAATGAGAGTTCTTTATTGAAAAGGCCTGAGGTAAAAACAGTTTATGATCAAGTATTATCGGAATACTTGGATCTTGGCCACATGCGACCGGTCCCTGTAAATTCTTCTAAAAACATCCTTTCTTGCTATTTGCCACATCACCCAGTTATCAATCCTGAGAAGCAGACCACAAAACTTAGAGTAGTGTTTAATGCCTCGAATAAAACTTCGAATGGGCAGAGTCTTAACGACATATTGCACGTAGGTCCAACTTTACAACAAGATCTAGTTCTTCTGATACTTCGTTGGCGTGTATATAAGTTTGTGTTTAACTCGGATATTACTCAAATGTATAGACAAATACGTGTTCATCCGCAGCATTCGCCGCTTCAAAGAATTGTATTTCGTGATTCGATTACCAAACAGGTCCAAGATTATGAGCTGCAAACTGTGACCTTTGGTGTAAATTGTGCACCATATTTAGCAATTCGTACGCTTTTACAACTGGCAGATGATTCAGAGAACGAATTTCCTCTCGCTGCACATATTTTGCGAAAATGTATGTATGTTGATGACGTTTTAGCAGGAGCTCACGACCTCGAAACTGCATTGGCAGCTAGGGACCAGTTGATAATCGCACTTTCCTCTGCAAAATTTGAACTTAGAAAATGGACCGCCAATGACAAAACTATTTTGGCTCGTTTCCCCCCTGAACATTTGGTTGACGCTCAATTGTTATCGTTTGTTGAAGCTAGTAGTTCCAAACCCCTGGGCATTAGGTGGAATGCGCGTTTAGATTGTTTCTACTTTGAAGTCTGTTCAATTGGTGACAAACAAAAATATTCTAAGAGGGAAGTACTTTCGGCTATAGCGAAGCTGTTCGATCCCGTTGGCTGGCTAGCCCCAGTTATTGTTACGGCGAAAATGATTATGCAGAAGGTTTGGTTAGACAACATTGGTTGGGATGATTCGCTTTTGGCGGCTACTGAGGCCGAATGGAAAAGGTTTGTGCTATCATACCCCCATGTTAACTCCATAAGAATCCCTCGATGGGTTCAGTATGTTCCTGGATGTTCTTCTGAATTGCATGTTTTTTCCGATGCCTCTATAAAGGCATATGCGGGGGTAGTTTATATTCGTGTTGAGTCCCCAGATGGGAAAATTTTCGTCAATTTGCTATCGTGCAAAACAAAGGTCGCCCCATTAAAATCAGTATCGCTGCCTCGCTTGGAGCTTTGTGGAGCAGTTTTGGCTTCAGATCTTTTGAAAACTATAGTTCGGGAAATAGATATTGAATTCAATAGAATTTATTGTTGGACTGATTCCACTATAGTGCTTGGTTGGTTGAAGAAAACTCCCTCCACTTGGACAACGTTTGTCGCAAATCGTGTTAGTCGAATACAGGAAAATATTGGCAATTATAATTGGTACCATGTCAAATCTGAGGAAAATCCCGCCGATTTAGGTAGTCGAGGTACATCCCCGGCAGAATTGTCTGCCTCCCGCCTGTGGTGGCACGGGCCAAGTTGGCTAAGTAAAGATAAATCACAATGGCCTCTTCGAAATCTTGCGTTGATAGATACTGACCTCGAAATGCGAACTGTTCGTTCACATTTTTCGTTCTTTTCGCCTACATTTGAAGATATATTGTCAGACTTTTCAAATCTGGATAAAGCGCTTCGAATCCTTGCATATGTGTTTAGGTTCCTTCGCCAAACTCATCCCCGGTATAGAAACCATTATTATTACCCCCAAAAACAAATTTCTTCGTCGGAAATAAATGATGTTCGTAGTAGGTTGATAATTATTGCGCAAAAAGTATATTACACAGAGGATTACAAGAATCTAATTGATACCAAGTCGATATGTGGTAAGAGTCCTTTAGCCCCCCTAAATCCTTTCGTGGATGACAATGGAGTCATGCGGATGAACGGCAGATTGGCCGATTCACCAACCCTTGCATATTCTGAGCGTTATCCCATAATTATCCCCTATCGCAGTACTTTTGCTCTACGTTTGGTAGAATATACCCACCAGAAATGCGTTCACGGTGATATTCAGTTGATGTTGAGAACCTTGAGATTGGAATATTGGATTCCTCGTATGAAAAATCTCATTCGTCTCGTAGTTCGACGTTGTAAAGTATGTATTTTAATGAAGAAACGTTCTTGTAGTCAATTTATGGCTGCCCTTCCGCAAGAGAGAACAACCCTTAATCGGCCATTTACAAATACTGGTGTGGATTTCGCAGGACCATTTGATATAAAGTCCTATCTGGGTCGGTCCTGTCGCATTACAAAAGGCTACGTATGTGTTTTTGTTTGTTTCGCTACAAAAGCAATCCATTTGGAAGCAGTGTCGGACTTATCGACTGCTAATTTCTTGGCCGCCTTGCATAGATTTATTGCTCGTCGTGGTTGTCCCCATTCCATTTTTTCGGATAATGGAACAAATTTTGTTGGAGCTTCGCGGGAAATTCAAAGGAATTTCAAATATTTCTTACGAGAAAGTGCCGATTCAGTTTCCTCATCGTTGTCCCATCAGGGCCTATCGTGGCATTTTATTCCTGCTGGTGCCCCTCACATGGGAGGGTTATGGGAAGCTGGAGTCAAAAGCTTCAAAATGCATTTTCAAAAGCAAGCTCGAAATCTAAAATTCACGTTTGAAGAATTAGCGACAGTTTTGGCCAGAATCGAGGCATGTTTGAATTCTCGCCCCTTGTCTCCTATGTCGGAGAATCCAGATGACTTAGTCGCGTTGACGCCAGGTCATTTTTTGATTGGTGCCCCTTTGTTAGCACCCCCTGAACCTCTCATCACGGAGCAACCATTAAGTTTAGTTAATCGGTTTAGGAAAGTTCAGGCCCTCGCCCACCAATTTAGTTTGAGGTGGAAAGAGGAATATTTAAAACAATTACACATGAGATATAAGTGGAAATTTCCAGAACGCGAAATTGCTACTGATGATCTTGTCGTTGTTCGTCATGATCAGCTACCCCCGACTTCATGGAAATTAGGTCGTATAGAAAATGTTTATCCCGGTTCTGACGGTCACGTTCGAGTCGCCGACATTCGAACTGAAAACGGCGTTGTAAGACGGCCCATTACCAAGTTGGTCGTTTTAACCGACCACACTCCGGCGTCCCACTAAATTTTTTATCTTTTTATTAAATAGTATGTCCGCAAAAGTCTACACTGAGGAAGAACTTTTGAACGTTGAGGACGGTACGGAGACTGTTGGACCTCGTCCGAGCAAACCCCATGGTGGAATGTCATCGGCTGCAGTGGAGGCAGCTCTAGTTGACACAATAGCGGCTGTACAAATCTCAGAGCCTGGGTCCGAGTCTATTGCCATGGATTCATCTGCGGCCCTCGCATCTGCGGTTACACCCATGCAAACCGAGTCCGAATCCATATCTGTGGGTTCATCTGCGGCTCCGGTCCCTGTGTATACCCCCCCTATTGAAACCTCGCGAACCGAGTCCGGATCTTTGGATCCATCTGCGGCTCCGGTTGCCACTTCTCATTCGGAGGAGTCGGCCTCAAATTCAAGGTCCGAATCTACCTTTGATGATTCATCTGCGGCCTCACATAAATGTCGCCTTTGTGATCGCATGCACCCGCTGGATAGATGTAGTGACTTCCGGGTTATGAATGCTGATATGCGAAGAAGAATAGTTCTAAAATATAATGACTGCATACGGTGTCTTGCTAAATCCCACCATGCCAAGGACTGCCAAAGCAAAAGAAAATGCGCTGTATGCAATGAAGAGCACCACACACTTCTTCATGACGAAAAGAAGACCGTGGCTAGACCATACAATAATCGTCGGCGTCGTCCGCATAATGATTACCGAAATCGTCCGAGATCAAGTCCGTATAGTCGTCCGACTGAAAATGTGTCCAGCACACAACTAGGTCTTTTAGGCTTTATGTCCCTTCAGACTGGAATAAGTTTATCCCCGACATTGATTGTCAAATTGGCTTCGTCCGGCCGTCCCACTGTCGTACGGGCGGTATTGGACCAGTGTAGTAGGCAGAGTCAGATATGTGCCTCTCTGGTTCGTAGTCTTCGGCTCCCTACTTCCCAAATCGATGGTAGCCACATATGTAGGCTGACCCTTAGCTCTATTTATGACCGGAGTCAGTCCATATCAATTGTAGCAGTGGTGAACAATTTGGACCATGCGTTTACGCCTACAGCGGCGATTCCCGATCGCATTAAGGACTCTTTTCTTGGTCTTCCTTTGGCAGATCCTGATTTTAATAGGCCTGGTCGGGCAAGAAAAAGTTTTTTCAGTATGTAGGTAAATTTCACTTTTGAAGGCAAAATTTGAGAATTTCTTACTTTGACATGGTAGTTGATTTTGAGAAAACGGGTTGAGTTACAACCAAACTAAAAGTTTTTTCAGTATGTAGGTAAATTTCACATTTTGAAGGCAAAACTTAAGATTTTCTTACTTTGACATGGTAGTTGATTTTGAGAAAACGGGTTGAGTTACAACCAAACTAAAAGCGCATATAGCATTACGCAGACGTACTAATAAGAATTACAACATTGATTCTTTGATTACATGCACCAAAAAGTTTTTTCTGTATGTAGGTAAATTTCACATTTTGAAGGCAAAATTTGAGATTTTCTTACTTTGACATGGTAGTTGATTTTGAGAAAACGGGTTGAGTTACAACCAAACTAAAAGCGCATATAGCATTACGCAGACGTACTAATAAGAATTACATCATTGATTCTTTGATTACATGCAAGAAAAAGTTTTTTCAGTATGTAGGTAAATTTCACTTTTGAAGGCAAAATTTGAGAATTTCTTACTTTGACATGGTAGTTGTTTTTGAGAAAACGGGTTGAGTTACAACCAAACTAAAAGCGCATATAGCATTACGCAGACGTACTAATAAGAATTACAACATTGATTCTTTGATTACATGCACCAAAAAGTTTTTTCAGTATGTAGGTAAATTTCACATTTTGAAGGCAAAATTTGAGATTTTCTTACTTTGACATGGTAGTTGATTTTGAGAAAACGGGTTGAGTTACAACCAAACTAAAAGCGCATATAGCATTACGCAGACGTACTAATAAGAATTACAACATTGATTCTTTGATTACATGCACCAAAAAGTTTTTTCTGTATGTAGGTAAATTTCACATTTTGAAGGCAAAATTTGAGATTTTCTTACTTTGACATGGTAGTTGATTTTGAGAAAACGGGTTGAGTTACAACCAAACTAAAAGCGCATATAGCATTACGCAGACGTACTAATAAGAATTACATCATTGATTCTTTGATTACATGCACCAAAAAGTTTTTTCAGTATGTAGGTAAATTTCAGATTTTGAAGGCAAAATTTGAGATTTTCTTACTTTGACATGGTAGTTGATTTTGAGAAAACGGGTTGAGTTACAACCAAACTAAAAGCGAGATTTTCTTTCTTTGACATGGTAGTTGATTTTGAGAAAACGGGTTGAGTTACAACCAAACTAAAAGCGCATATAGCATTACGCAGACGTACTAATAAGAATTACAACATTGATTCTTTGATTACATGCACCAAAAAGTTTTTTCTGTATGTAGGTAAATTTCACATTTTGAAGGCAAAATTTGAGATTTTCTTACTTTGACATGGTAGTTGATTTTGAGAAAACGGGTTGAGTTACAACCAAACTAAAAGCGCATATAGCATTACGCAGACGTACTAATAAGAATTACAACATTGATTCTTTGATTACATGCACCAAAAAGTTTTTTCAGTATGTAGGTAAATTTCACATTTTGAAGGCAAAGTTGAGATTTTCTTACTTTGACATGGTAGTTGATTTTGAGAAAACGGGTTGAGTTACAACCAAACTAAAAGTTTTTTCAGTATGTAGGTAAATTTCACATTTTGAAGGCAAAACTTAAGATTTTCTTACTTTGACATGGTAGTTGATTTTGAGAAAACGGGTTGAGTTACAACCAAACTAAAAGCGCATATAGCATTACGCAGACGTACTAATAAGAATTACATCATTGATTCTTTGATTACATGCACCAAAAAGTTTTTTCAGTATGTAGGTAAATTTCACATTTTGAAGGCAAAATTTGAGATTTTCTTACTTTGACATGGTAGTTGATTTTGAGAAAACGGGTTGAGTTACAACCAAACTAAAAGCGCATATAGCATTACGCAGACGTACTAATAAGAATTACATCATTGATTCTTTGATTACATGCACCAAAAAGTTTTTTCAGTATGTAGGTAAATTTCACATTTTGAAGGCAAAATTTGAGATTTTCTTACTTTGACATTGTAGTTGATTTTGAGAAAACGGGTTGAGTTACAACCAAACTAAAAGCGCATATAGCATTACGCAGACGTACTAATAAGAATTACAACATTGATTCTTTGATTACATGCACCAAAAAGTTTTTTCAGTATGTAGGTAAATTTCACATTTTGAAGGCAAAATTTGAGATTTTCTTACTTTGACATGGTAGTTGAGTTTGAGAAAACGGGTTGAGTTACAACCAAACTAAAAGCGCATATTGCATTACGCAGACGTACTAATAAGAATTACAACATTAATTCTTTGATTACATGCACCAAAAAGTTTTTTCAGTATGTAGGTAAAGTTCACATTTTGAAGGCAAAATTTGAGATTTTCTTACTTTGACATGGTAGTTGATTTTGAGAAAACGGGTTGAGTTACAACCAAACTAAAAGCGCATATAGCATTACGCAGACGTACTAATAAGAATTACAACATTGATTCTTTGATTACATGCACCAAAAAGTTTTTTCAGTATGTAGGTAAATTTCACATTTTGAAGGCAAAGTTGAGATTTTCTTACTTTGACATGGTAGTTGATTTTGAGAAAACGGGTTGAGTTACAACCAAACTAAAAGCGCATATAGCATTACGCAGACGTACTAATAAGAATTACAACATTGATTCTTTGATTACATGCACCAAAAAGTTTTTTCAGTATGTAGGTAAAGTTCACATAAGAAATTAATTGGATGTCTTTTCTTTCTTCACACTGACAGCAAAATACAGTCCACATCACAACAACTTCATCATCATCATCACCACCAAATTTACATCAAAAAACCAGGTACGTAAAGTGAAAAAGTGCCGGTGAAGAGAAAAAAAAATAAAATTTTATAAAAGAAATAATCTGGCAAAAATTGTGTAAAACAACAACAAAAATTGTCGTTTGTTTGTTTTCTGGGGCCGTCTTACAACGCGTCGCGTACCCCGCTCCCCTCCGTCTTGTTATTGCAAATTGCAATTTGCCGACGGCAATCGAAAAAAAAGTGAAACAAATAAACCAAAATTATTGAAAAAAAGTGATTTTTTCGGGTTATTTATTAAAATAAAATAGTGTTGTCGGGTATTATTTTAAAGCAAATTAAATTCCCTATCGATTGGGTTAATTGAAAAATTAAAATTCTTAAATTTTTTGCAAATTTGTATTTTTTGTGCATTAAAAAATTAATATTACCCACCCTTAAAAATACACGTAATTTCAATTACATTGGTTTGTTTGTTTGTTCGCTAGTGGTCAGTAGTCATACACACAAATTATCATTGCTTGGTCGTTCAGTCTGTTGAGGATACACACACGCGTGTATACCCACATACGTATGCTAGCCTACTGGTAAACATACAGACGTTTGGAATTTTCTATTGTCCGTTGTGTTACAGGTGAACCACGTTAAACCGACTGTAACATATAATATAAAATTTTTTGCAAATTTAACTTCGATTGTAATTTTGGACAATTGGGTGTTATAAAACGACGTTTTTAGATAAAATAAATCACGCGTGCACCCTACGATCGGTCAATACGACTTTTTAGATAAAAAGTGTTAAAATTGATATTTTTCGTTTGAGATTCAAAAATTTTAAATTAATTTGTAGATTTTTGATTTGATTTTGCAAATTAAAAGATTTTTTTTGATAAACACGCTACATTTGGTAGTTGGGTTGCCTAAATTGTAGGTAAATTTTATAGCAAAATCGATAAAATCGCTTTAATTTCGATAGAAATTAATAAAAAATTTAACTTTTTTGAATTTTTGTGCGCCACAATACGATTTTGTAAAAATAAGCCGGTTTTTATACACAATTTATATAAATTTTGAAATATTTATATATTATTATTGAAATTTTTTGAAAAAAAAAACATTGAATTTTATATTATTTATTTATTGATTTTCACTGATTTACATTTTATTTGTATTTGGTTGCTACGAACACGCTAATTCGCTATTGTGTGAGAGGTTCAAGGCAATTTTTCGTAAAAGTTTTCGGTTTCTTTAGCCCTATTGTGCGGTTTTATTAGATTTTTCGAAAATTTTCGGTGTTTTTCTTGATTTTTGGAGAATTTTGGTTGGATATCTGAAATTTGTTGATAGATTTTGCTTAAAATTACAGTCGAGCTTGTTAAAATTTTGGTTTGGAGCTAATTCATCAGAGCAAATAGTGCTTTACTTTGTACTTATTGTAGTATATACTTGAGAAAAAAAAAAACTCCAAAATGTCCTTCACGCCAATTGACATGTTTATCAGGGCTTCGGATGCTGTCATTCAGTTTAAAGCAAAATTTGATACCAAGCGTGATGCAGATCTAGATGTATATTCGTTGAAGTTCCATCTTAGTGGAATAGAAAAATTGTGGGAAAGAGCACAGCAAATGTTTGGTAAATGCTGTGATTATATGATGACGTCAGTAGAAACGAGCAAGGAAGACATAGATGCGGTAGATCAAAAATATAATGCTACATTTGAAGTCTATATAGATTGTCAGTCGGACATTAGTCGAAAATTAGACCAGCTTAAAGGGTCTTCTAGGTCTTCAACTACGTCTAGCATTAATGGTTCAGTTGTGTCGTTAATAGAAACGCCCAAATCGTCCAAAGGAAACCCGCAAGAAACGCGCATTGATTTGAATGATTCGACTCAGAGTTCTCGCGGAAATGGTTCGCAGATCGGAACTCAGATATCCTCTATGATGGGGAATAATAGTTTGACTCTTGGTAATATAGAGTCTCATCCTAATTTGGATAGTGTCCATAACCTAGCTTTACCCCCATGCGATACTGATGTTTTTGAAGGTGATTTTCACTCTTGGCCCACATTTAGGGATTTGTTTACGGCTGTTTACATTAACAATGCTCGTCTAAGTGACGTCGAACGACTTTGTCATTTGGTCCGGAAGACGACAGGTGAAGCTCGCGATATTGTGTCAAAATTCCCCCTAATTAATCGTAGTTTCGCCCTCGCATGGAAGGCTCTTATTGAAACTTATGACAATCCTCGGCTTCTTGTTCATAATCAATTAAAAGTGTTATTTGACATTCCTGTACTCTATAGTGAGTCTAGTTCGGGATTAAAATCAATCCAACGTGGAATTAATGGATGTCTATCGTCAATGTCTGTCTATGATGTTAGTACAGAAAATTGGGATCCTTTTTTGGTATTTTTATGTCTTCAAAGACTACCAAAAATTACGCAGACTCTATGGGAGCAAAGCGTCAAAGATAAATCTTCTCTTTCGACGTGGAAAGACTTAGATGCCTTCTTGACCGAGCGGATACGTACCCTCATGTGCCTTCATGATATGCGTGGTACAGATCAGCGGTTAAATTCTAGAAAGGTACAAGCGCATCATTCAAATACTAATTCAAGCGAAACCCAGCGTAGTTCTCGCTCTTCCAATGGTTCAAATTGTGTAATCTGTCACAATCAACGTCATAAATTGTATGACTGTCCCCGCTTTAAAAGCCTTCAACCTTCCGATAGATATAAGGTTATGAAACGTCATCATCTTTGCGTGAATTGTCTTAGAAGTGGTCACGAAGTTAAGAAATGCGAAAGCACACGTCGTTGTTCGAAGTGTAACAGGAACCACCATACATTGTTACATAGGAATGATATTACATCGAGTACTACTAGAACTTCCCTCACATCCGCTAATGTTCCCCAAAATTCGAGTGCTAATTCGGTGACGGTTTCCTCTAATTCGGATAATTGCATACCATCTACATCGGCTGGATGTGCACCCCGCCAAGTTTTTCACGCTGCGCAGAACAAATCTGTACTGTTAGGTACCGCAATGGTGAATATTGTTCATCATGGAGTTTTGTATCCTGCTAGGGCGCTGATAGATCCTGCTTCTGAGTCTTCGTTTATTTCAGCGCGACTTCAGAATCGTTTGAAACTTCCTGCATATTCTACAAATGCTGTTATATCAGGAGTTAGTTGTACGCTTTCGGCCACGTCTAGTAAAGCGTGTCGTATTCAAATTAGCAGTCCATTAGATTCTTCACTGGCATTAGAAAGTCACGTGTTAGTCTTGGAGACTATTTCAGGAAATCTACCGTCGTTTGTAGTCAATTCCGACTTGAGGTCACAAATTCCTAATCTTCGATTGGCAGATGTTAATCTTTTTGAATCTCGTCCCGTCGATCTGCTATTAGGAGCAGATATTTATCCGCAAATTTTGTTAGATGGTTGTCGTCCGATTTTGTCTGGAGCTTTACTGGCTCAAAACACTGTATTTGGTTGGCTTGTGACGGGTCCTATCCCTGCTGCACAAATTAGATCCTTTGCCACTACTATTGACGTAGCTGAGGAAGACAAACTAAATAGGACCTTGTTGAGATTCTGGGAACTTGAGGAGACTCCTAAAAGAAAAATGTTATCCCCGTCCGATCGTACTTGTGAGGAGAATTACATCCGAACTACTCGTAGGGACTCAGAGGGAAGATATATCGTTATGCTGCCACTTAAAACTGATCTTAGTGCTACCGGGTATTTAGGAGAATCTCGCGCGAATGTTCTCAAACAATATTTTCGGAATGAGAGTTCTTTATTGAAAAGGCCTGAGGTAAAAACAGTTTATGATCAAGTATTATCGGAATACTTGGATCTTGGCCACATGCGACCGGTCCCTGTAAATTCTTCTAAAAACATCCTTTCTTGCTATTTGCCACATCACCCAGTTATCAATCCTGAGAAGCAGACCACAAAACTTAGAGTAGTGTTTAATGCCTCGAATAAAACTTCGAATGGGCAGAGTCTTAACGACATATTGCACGTAGGTCCAACTTTACAACAAGATCTAGTTCTTCTGATACTTCGTTGGCGTGTATATAAGTTTGTGTTTAACTCGGATATTACTCAAATGTATAGACAAATACGTGTTCATCCGCAGCATTCGCCGCTTCAAAGAATTGTATTTCGTGATTCGATTACCAAACAGGTCCAAGATTATGAGCTGCAAACTGTGACCTTTGGTGTAAATTGTGCACCATATTTAGCAATTCGTACGCTTTTACAACTGGCAGATGATTCAGAGAACGAATTTCCTCTCGCTGCACATATTTTGCGAAAATGTATGTATGTTGATGACGTTTTAGCAGGAGCTCACGACCTCGAAACTGCATTGGCAGCTAGGGACCAGTTGATAATCGCACTTTCCTCTGCAAAATTTGAACTTAGAAAATGGACCGCCAATGACAAAACTATTTTGGCTCGTTTCCCCCCTGAACATTTGGTTGACGCTCAATTGTTATCGTTTGTTGAAGCTAGTAGTTCCAAACCCCTGGGCATTAGGTGGAATGCGCGTTTAGATTGTTTCTACTTTGAAGTCTGTTCAATTGGTGACAAACAAAAATATTCTAAGAGGGAAGTACTTTCGGCTATAGCGAAGCTGTTCGATCCCGTTGGCTGGCTAGCCCCAGTTATTGTTACGGCGAAAATGATTATGCAGAAGGTTTGGTTAGACAACATTGGTTGGGATGATTCGCTTTTGGCGGCTACTGAGGCCGAATGGAAAAGGTTTGTGCTATCATACCCCCATGTTAACTCCATAAGAATCCCTCGATGGGTTCAGTATGTTCCTGGATGTTCTTCTGAATTGCATGTTTTTTCCGATGCCTCTATAAAGGCATATGCGGGGGTAGTTTATATTCGTGTTGAGTCCCCAGATGGGAAAATTTTCGTCAATTTGCTATCGTGCAAAACAAAGGTCGCCCCATTAAAATCAGTATCGCTGCCTCGCTTGGAGCTTTGTGGAGCAGTTTTGGCTTCAGATCTTTTGAAAACTATAGTTCGGGAAATAGATATTGAATTCAATAGAATTTATTGTTGGACTGATTCCACTATAGTGCTTGGTTGGTTGAAGAAAACTCCCTCCACTTGGACAACGTTTGTCGCAAATCGTGTTAGTCGAATACAGGAAAATATTGGCAATTATAATTGGTACCATGTCAAATCTGAGGAAAATCCCGCCGATTTAGGTAGTCGAGGTACATCCCCGGCAGAATTGTCTGCCTCCCGCCTGTGGTGGCACGGGCCAAGTTGGCTAAGTAAAGATAAATCACAATGGCCTCTTCGAAATCTTGCGTTGATAGATACTGACCTCGAAATGCGAACTGTTCGTTCACATTTTTCGTTCTTTTCGCCTACATTTGAAGATATATTGTCAGACTTTTCAAATCTGGATAAAGCGCTTCGAATCCTTGCATATGTGTTTAGGTTCCTTCGCCAAACTCATCCCCGGTATAGAAACCATTATTATTACCCCCAAAAACAAATTTCTTCGTCGGAAATAAATGATGTTCGTAGTAGGTTGATAATTATTGCGCAAAAAGTATATTACACAGAGGATTACAAGAATCTAATTGATACAAAGTCGATATGTGGTAAGAGTCCTTTAGCCCCCCTAAATCCTTTCGTGGATGACAATGGAGTCATGCGGATGAACGGCAGATTGGCCGATTCACCAACCCTTGCATATTCTGAGCGTTATCCCATAATTATCCCCTATCGCAGTACTTTTGCTCTACGTTTGGTAGAATATACCCACCAGAAATGCGTTCACGGTGATATTCAGTTGATGTTGAGAACCTTGAGATTGGAATATTGGATTCCTCGTATGAAAAATCTCATTCGTCTCGTAGTTCGACGTTGTAAAGTATGTATTTTAATGAAGAAACGTTCTTGTAGTCAATTTATGGCTGCCCTTCCGCAAGAGAGAACAACCCTTAATCGGCCATTTACAAATACTGGTGTGGATTTCGCAGGACCATTTGATATAAAGTCCTATCTGGGTCGGTCCTGTCGCATTACAAAAGGCTACGTATGTGTTTTTGTTTGTTTCGCTACAAAAGCAATCCATTTGGAAGCAGTGTCGGACTTATCGACTGCTAATTTCTTGGCCGCCTTGCATAGATTTATTGCTCGTCGTGGTTGTCCCCATTCCATTTTTTCGGATAATGGAACAAATTTTGTTGGAGCTTCGCGGGAAATTCAAAGGAATTTCAAATATTTCTTACGAGAAAGTGCCGATTCAGTTTCCTCATCGTTGTCCCATCAGGGCCTATCGTGGCATTTTATTCCTGCTGGTGCCCCTCACATGGGAGGGTTATGGGAAGCTGGAGTCAAAAGCTTCAAAATGCATTTTCAAAAGCAAGCTCGAAATCTAAAATTCACGTTTGAAGAATTAGCGACAGTTTTGGCCAGAATCGAGGCATGTTTGAATTCTCGCCCCTTGTCTCCTATGTCGGAGAATCCAGATGACTTAGTCGCGTTGACGCCAGGTCATTTTTTGATTGGTGCCCCTTTGTTAGCACCCCCTGAACCTCTCATCACGGAGCAACCATTAAGTTTAGTTAATCGGTTTAGGAAAGTTCAGGCCCTCGCCCACCAATTTAGTTTGAGGTGGAAAGAGGAATATTTAAAACAATTACACATGAGATATAAGTGGAAATTTCCAGAACGCGAAATTGCTACTGATGATCTTGTCGTTGTTCGTCATGATCAGCTACCCCCGACTTCATGGAAATTAGGTCGTATAGAAAATGTTTATCCCGGTTCTGACGGTCACGTTCGAGTCGCCGACATTCGAACTGAAAACGGCGTTGTAAGACGGCCCATTACCAAGTTGGTCGTTTTAACCGACCACACTCCGGCGTCCCACTAAATTTTTTATCTTTTTATTAAATAGTATGTCCGCAAAAGTCTACACTGAGGAAGAACTTTTGAACGTTGAGGACGGTACGGAGACTGTTGGACCTCGTCCGAGCAAACCCCATGGTGGAATGTCATCGGCTGCAGTGGAGGCAGCTCTAGTTGACACAATAGCGGCTGTACAAATCTCAGAGCCTGGGTCCGAGTCTATTGCCATGGATTCATCTGCGGCCCTCGCATCTGCGGTTACACCCATGCAAACCGAGTCCGAATCCATATCTGTGGGTTCATCTGCGGCTCCGGTCCCTGTGTATACCCCCCCTATTGAAACCTCGCGAACCGAGTCCGGATCTTTGGATCCATCTGCGGCTCCGGTTGCCACTTCTCATTCGGAGGAGTCGGCCTCAAATTCAAGGTCCGAATCTACCTTTGATGATTCATCTGCGGCCTCACATAAATGTCGCCTTTGTGATCGCATGCACCCGCTGGATAGATGTAGTGACTTCCGGGTTATGAATGCTGATATGCGAAGAAGAATAGTTCTAAAATATAATGACTGCATACGGTGTCTTGCTAAATCCCACCATGCCAAGGACTGCCAAAGCAAAAGAAAATGCGCTGTATGCAATGAAGAGCACCACACACTTCTTCATGACGAAAAGAAGACCGTGGCTAGACCATACAATAATCGTCGGCGTCGTCCGCATAATGATTACCGAAATCGTCCGAGATCAAGTCCGTATAGTCGTCCGACTGAAAATGTGTCCAGCACACAACTAGGTCTTTTAGGCTTTATGTCCCTTCAGACTGGAATAAGTTTATCCCCGACATTGATTGTCAAATTGGCTTCGTCCGGCCGTCCCACTGTCGTACGGGCGGTATTGGACCAGTGTAGTAGGCAGAGTCAGATATGTGCCTCTCTGGTTCGTAGTCTTCGGCTCCCTACTTCCCAAATCGATGGTAGCCACATATGTAGGCTGACCCTTAGCTCTATTTATGACCGGAGTCAGTCCATATCAATTGTAGCAGTGGTGAACAATTTGGACCATGCGTTTACGCCTACAGCGGCGATTCCCGATCGCATTAAGGACTCTTTTCTTGGTCTTCCTTTGGCAGATCCTGATTTTAATAGGCCTGGTCGGGTGGCCTTGGTACTCGGGCCGGAAGTCTATGCCAGGGTCATAACACATCGGGTGCAAGCGACGCCAGGGTTACCGATAGCCCATTATACCATATTTGGTTGGGTTTTGTCGGGCATATGTAACGTGTAGCGTTACAAAATGTTTTGAAAAAGAAAAAAAATGAATTGAATTGAAAAAATGTTTTGAAAGAAAAAAAAATTAAATTAAAAAAAAAAAAAATGAATTATTAAAGAAAATTAAAAAAAAAAAAAAAAATATTGTATTTAGTTACAACATCTCAATATGTTGTAAAGTGGCCGGCATGTATAATTTCGATATTAAATTATATTTTGTTGTCGTACGTTACAATGGGTTAACGCATAATTATTCATTTAGAGCATCGTTGAAATCTGTCAAATGTCAACAGATTTCAACGAGTGGCGAATTGCGCCAAAGCCGCCGCTTTACTTCATATTCCGATGGTTGCCTTTTTTTGTTGTTGTTGATTGATCCGCTCTTGTATCGTGTCGACATTAAGTTCGCGCTCCCCGCATATTGTTGCACACAGGTAATATTGTTTACCAAAATCCGAATTACTATTATTATTAATAAAACTCGGCTTCTGCCTTTATATTTATACATAAAAACTAATTGCGTTTTTATTTATTTATTTTGTGGTGATATTGGTTTCTCCCCCTTTTTTCATTTACCCCGCATTGGCGCAAACATAAGGTTTAAAGATAGTCTGTCGGACCACTCATTCTGGTATCTGGTCATATAATCCAAACATATATTTTACGGCGAACATGGTTACAGTGTTACCTCCCTGGTTACAGTGTTGGCAAATTATAAATCTCTCTTGAAATGAGACTTCAAATGTTATTAAAAATCAGTTTCACAAATTTTTCTTATTTTTGTCTTGTCTTGTAATTTTTTTCAAACATCCAACACTGCTGCGAATATAATGAAGTAAAGAATTATATTTAATTTAAATGTATATAAATATTATTATCATATTTTGTAAATAAATTTAATTTATTTTACTTTTATATTTACAGGTGGCGACCATGATGTCGTGTCCCCTTCCTATGTCATTATCCATAATTCCAAAGATACACAGTGATTTCTCGCCAGTACATATTGGAGTTAAGGTAAGTTTCAATATGAAATGTGTAAAATATTGTTTGAAATTTTTGGGAAATCCCTATAATATTCCAAAATCGGGATAGGGGTGGGGCTACAACCCATACAAAATTTTTAATGTATATATCCATTTTTCTGAGAACTAGGAATTGACGAGAATTTCCACACCATAGTTTTTTTATTTTTAAATACCTATATTTCGATATATTTATACACAATCCCTTCGAAAATTTAGAATTAGTATATTACCGCCATCGTCCTTTCTAGAGTCCTCGGCGTGTATATCAAGAACCCAGAATGACAAATACTCAAAGGCCAAGTTTTTATGTTATGGTGAGATCCATTTTTTGCTGGTAACCCTACCGCATAATTCATAAGCAAATTGCTGTATATCGTCGTTTGTAGAGATTTATGTTATTTTTGATTCAAATCCAATAAGGAATATTTTTTAAGACGGGTGCCTGTGCGTCGTATTTCACCTTATTTTCTTTAACCGTAAACTAATTACCATATGTAGTCCTTGAAGACAATAAACCTTTGTACATTAAATAAATTTCGTATAAATTATAGATTCTGAAGAATTGATCGATTGGTCTGAAATATTTACCATAAATACATATCATTATGCCAATGACGTTAATAACACTAATTAGCGCATCACAGATCCATTTCCCTAACATTTTGAACCGGGGTTTCCAAAAAGAAAACGTTTTTTTGTATCGGTTTCAACTGACCGATTGACAACATTCTGAAGGCAATCTTAAAAATAAAAAAACCAAGAGATTATGTTGTTGAAAACATCTGAGTTATCCATTCCGTTTATAAACTCCCCTATAAAGTGACCCCTATAAAGCGTATACCCCTCAATATTCGGTATTTTGGTGGTGGCTGTAATTTAGTATTATGGGTTTTTGGGTAGCCGCTATTTAATGGTACCCCCTAGTATTGGGTATTTGGCTATAATTTGATATTTTGGGTTCTCATTGTATAGAAAATCTCAGTACAAAAAATTATTAATATTGTAGCCGTCATATTGTGGTGCCCCTCAATATTCTGTAGTTTTCTAATTTTGGGCTCGTTTCTTAACCGAATTGGCTGTTATTTCGTATTTTGGGTTCTCATTGTATATCAGAACTCCGTACAAAATATGAATATTAATATTGGCCCATGTTTCAGGATAGCCCTCATAGAACGGTACACCCAATAATCGGTATTGTGGAAATTTTACACAGGGGTTTCAATTAAATTGGGTGTAAACATTATCAATATCGATCCCCGTTTTAGTATAGCCCTACTATACTATATTTTGAGAATCACATTTTCACACAACTTTTTCCGTATGTTCAAGGGATCCTATCATAAGATGCAATTTCTTCTAGGAGCCCCCCATTAATTATAGATATTTTGAATTTCATCCTCATGGTGGAGGGTATAAAAAGTTCGGCCCACCTTAACATCTTTTTAAATTGTTTGCATTAAGATTTTCACTCTCTACCTACTTAAAACGCAAAATCAGAAATGGTTTGTGTGACGAATTTTTAGATTTTCGACTGTCAAAAAGGTGTAAACGTCGAAAACGTCATATATCTGTATAAAATGTAGTAATCGTCATGTATTTCAATATTATCACCATATACAGTTATTTTCAAGAATATATATTATTTTTGCATATATCTAATTATTCCTTACTAGAACAGATAAAAATTCTACACTTTTTTGACAAGTAAATTTTGAAAATTGATATGAATTTTAGTAAGGCATGGATTGATTAATGGAAATACCTTTTTTTCAAAAACCTAATGCTTATGGGTGGATTTCCGACGTATCTATTATACGACGAAATTGTATGTAATTTACGTCAATGCATTTATGTAAATTACGTCAATGTTTCAAACGGGCCAGCTCTGCGCAAAATACAGATTAAGACAATGTGGATAGCGCTAGTATGAAGTTGGACCGATATAGCTCATCTTTGAACATAACCTTCTTTCGGGGTGGTATAACACCATTTACACGGACATGACTAAAATTCGCTAATACTGGTACATATTAGGTTGGGGGAAAAGGAATGTATTATTATTTCGGCAGATGGCTGTACTGATAGATATCTCGTAAAGTATCGATCAAACAATTTCAGATTTATGTTCGTTGGGTGTCATTTCGCAGTAAAAAAAAATATTTTGTTTTTTTTTTTCTATGGCGCATTCAGTTGTGAGTTATTTTACAGTTTTTTCTTTAACAAAGGCGAAAAAGCAAGCCAAGCGGCTAAAATTGTGAATGATGTTTATGGCTCCGTTACTGTAACAGTCAATTATGTGCAATTTGGGTTTCGTAGAATCCGTTCAGGATATTTTGATGTTAAAGTTGCACCTCGCACTGGTATGCCGGTCGTCAAAAATGTCGAGAAAATCGGAGAAATGATCGAAGTTCTCCGGCATGTTAGCAGTCGTAACATCGCCCAGGAGCTGAAAATCGAGCGTAAAACTGTTTACAATTGACCAGAAACAACCAACAAGAAACAACCGTGTTCCACCAGAACAACGATAGGCTACACACATCTACAGCGACTCGCCAGAAACTTCGGGAGCTTGGTTGGGAAGTTTTAATGCATCCGCCACATAGTTCGGTCTTGGCACCAAGCATTTATCATATTTTTCTTGCATTGCAAAAATTCTTTAATGATAAAAAAATGGGATCTAGGGAGGATTATGAAAATCGACTACTCGAAGTTTTTGCAAATAGAGAGTCCTGCTCTCTTTTGTGAGAGAGACATTATTAAGTTACCTTTAAAATGGCAACAAATCATACAACAAAACGGTGCATATTTCCAAATCGGACATTCCGAAGCATGTTAAATATATTGTTAAAATCGACACTTATGGTAGACACTAAAATAAATCCACCTGTATGATGGTCTTAGATTTCGAATAGCCCCATATATAGGGTATATTTCCAAACATGATTCGGAACTTTATCCTTTAGTTACTATAAGGTAATATCAATGCTTATGTAAAATCCTAGGTTTAGGTAGAGAAATTGAATTCAAATTGAGAATCAATTAGTATTCTTCCTCGATGACTTATTTGATTGCGTAATCAGATTTTAGATTTAAATGTAATAAATTGTATAAGTAAATATTCCAAATATTTAAATATTCGGTCAGTCATGAATTATTGATACAATAATCTAGATCCCAATATAAACATATGGGCTCATCGGAATTAGTGGAAGGTTATTTTCGAAATTCTAGTATATTCATACTTACTGATTATTTTAGTCCGAAACTTTTTTTGTTCTACATAAAGTGCCTTAGAAGGTCTTCTCTAAATCGATATATGTTCATTTTTTATCTTCCTATAAGAAAACATTAATGTCCTAATCGCGATACAATAACAGCTAAAGTCAAGGCAAATGCGTCATTGTGTTACACTCAAAGTGCAAAGAAAAGTAAAAACATTTTACCCCAACATTTTTATTGACATAGGAATTGCAAAGTTTTGTTTTCTTTATTTTTATTTATTATTGTTGTTTTTAAACTTTTCTTCTTTTCTACATAAACATTTACCTATGAATATACATAAAAACACACGCACTCACACACACGAATACAATCTTCACAATCACTTTCACCAAAAACGAAAACAAATTTGTATTTGTTTTTATTTCTCGAACGAAGGAGCGCAAACCGAACGACAATCCTTTTAGAGTGCCAAAAATTTATGCAAAAAGCTTTTAGTCACAAATTTGTTGCTATTTGTTTGTCTGCCGATGATGTCGTTGTTTTTGTTCTGACTATTGTCGTCTGATTCTTCCCAACCTCCACCCACCACTTGTTCACATTTATTCATACATTTATCCTCCATGTATGAAAAGAGGAAACCAAATGTCTTCGAGTCTCTCCCTCGGTTTGGTTATCTACATACATGCACACATATATTTACATTTAAATATGCAAATAAAATTGTTAAACAATTGTGGTAGTGAAGAGGAGATATATTGCCAACAATTCACATCCTTTTGGCGGTCTTTGTCATCCACATATGCGAGATGTCTATGTGTGTGCGTCTTCTTTACGTCAAAGTCTCATAAGTGCCCTATATCCTTCATACTGAACCACTTAGAGATGCGTTCACATATCATCCACTTAAATTGTAGGTATATTTGTGTTGTGTCTGTGTGTGTATTTGATTGGACTAGTATTGGAAATTCTCTCATTATCATTGTAACGCCAAAAAGTATGCCATAAATTTCGTCACGTGCATAGAGATGCAGCAATACCCGCTGCTTGTCATTCATACATTCATTCATTCGTTCGCACACTTAGGCAGTCAGTCAGCAACTACATTGGCATTCGTTGATAGGCGGCACATGTGCATGCACATATTTATCCGCCACCCTTCAACATCATGCATATCGCGAATTTTTGCATTTTTTTCTTAGTCATTTATGTTATGGGCGCTTTGGGAGTTCCCAAATATATGTACGGAAGAGGCACAGTGTTGCGAAATTAAAATTTATTTTTTTTAAAGAATATTTTTGAAAAGGACCATCCAACAAGGCGTGGATTTTTTAAAGAATATTTTTTCAAGGACCATCCAACAAGGCGTGGATTTTTTAAAGAATATTTTTGAAAAGGACCATCCAACAAGGCGTGGATTTTTTAAAGAATATTTTTTCAAGAACCATCCAACAAGGCGTGGATTTTTTAAAGAATATTTTTTCAAGGACCATCCAACAAGGCGTGGATTTTTTAAAGAATATTTTTTCAAGGACCATCCAACAAGGCGTGGATTTTTTAAAGAATATTTTTTCAAGGACCATCCAACAAGGCGTGGATTTTTTAAAGAATATTTTTTCAAGGACCATCCAACAAGGCGTGGATTTTTTAAGGAATATTTTTTCAAGGACTATTTAAGGCGTAGATTTTTTAAGGAAAACATTTCCAAGGACTATTTAAGGCGTAGATTTTTTAAGGAAAACATTTCCAAGGACTATTAAAGGCGTGGATTTTTTAAAGAATATTTTTTCCAAGGACCAAATCGGGTTCAAGGATTAATATAGGCGTAGATTTTTTAAAGAATATTTTTTCCAAGGACCAAATCGGGTTCAAGGATTAATATAGGCGTGGATTTTTTAAAGAATATTTTTTCCAAGGACCAAATCGGGTTCAAGGATTAAAAAAGCGTGGATTTTTTAAAGAATACTTTTTCCAAGGACCAAATCGGGTTCAAGGATTAATATAGGCGTGGATTTTTTAAAAAATATTTTTTCCAAGGACCAAGTCGGGTTCAAGGATTAATAAAGGCGTGGATTTTTTAAAGAATACTTTTTCCAAGGACCAAATCGGGTTCAAGGATTAATAAAGGCGTGGATTTTTTAAAGAATATTTTTTCCAAGAACCAAATCGGGTTCAAGGATTAATAAAGGCGTGGATTTTTTAAAGAATATTTTTTCCAAGGACCAAATCGGGTTCAAGGATTAACAAAAGGCGTGGATTTTTTAAAGAATATTTTTTCCAAGGACCAAATCGGGTTCAAGGATTAATAAAGGCGTGGATTTTTTAAAGAATATTTTTTCCAAGGACCAAATCGGGTTCAAGGATTAACAAAAGGCGTGGATTTTTTAAAGAATATTTTTTTCAAGGACCAAATCGGGTTCAAGGATTAATAAAGGCGTGGATTTTTAAAGAATACTTTTTCCAAGGACCAAATCTGGTTCAAGGATTAATAAAGGCGTGGATTTTTTAAAGAATATTTTTCCAAGGACCAAATCGGGTTCAAGGATTAATAAAGGCGTGGATTTTTTAAAGAATATTTATTCCAAGGACCAAATCGGGTTCAAGGATTAACAAAAGGCGTGGATTTTTTAAAGAATATTTTTTCCAAGAACCAAATCGGGTTCAAGGATTAATAAAGGCGTGGATTTTTTAAAGAATATTTTTTCCAAGAACCAAATCGGGTTCAAGGATTAATATAGGCGTGGATTTTTTAAAGAATATTTTTTCCAAGGACCAAATCGGGTTCAAGGATTAATATAGGCGTGGATTTTTTAAAGAATATTTTTTCCAAGGACCAAATCGGGTTCAAGGATTAATAAAGGCGTGGATTTTTTAAAGAATACTTTTTCCAAGTACCACATCGGTTTCAAGGATTAATAAAGGCGTGGATTTTTTAAAGAATACTTTTTCCAAGGACCAAGTCGGTTTCAAGGATTAATAAAGGCGTGGATTTTTTAAAGAATATTTTTTCCAAGGACCAAATCGTGTTCAAGGATTAATAAAAAATATTTATAGAGTATTTTTTTCAAGGACATTTTTATCTAATTCAATCTTTATTTAATTTATCTATCTATGCTTGGGTTGGTTTCCAAGTACTGTTCCTCCATTGATGTGTTGTTTTTTTCGTTTCACTTAACGTCGGCACGCATTGAAATTAAGTCAAAAACACTTGATGTTTGTATTATTGTTCTTCTTCTTCGCTCGAAAAGAAGCTCCCACTTGATGATAGACAAGTTAACCAGCGCCGCCATCAGCATAAAAAGCCAACCGCCTATTGCCGAAGGCAATGAAGGAACCACAGCGTCGTTGGTAGTAAGTAACGACGTCACTTCAAGTGCAGCCACGTTAGCGGAAGCAGTCAATCGCACACTTAGCTGTGTGCGGTGCCTCGTGTATGCATGTTTTGCATACGCAAATACTTTGCGAAATGATCAACGCAAAAATGTGTGTGAAAATAAAAATATGCACATGAGGAGCGAAATACATTCAAATACAAGTGAGGCTAAATCGCGGAGTAAATATTGAAATGGTTAGAAAATTTGGAAATTTAATAATCCAAGTGAGAAGGGAGAATAGGTAAACAACTCGGGTCTCTGATAAATTGTAACTGTCAGCTCTGATTTTAGTGATCCAAACTGTGTCATATGATAAACTAACTACATGCTGTAAGAAATCCCTTTGTCCGCAAAAATTTTCAAAGTGTTTGGTAATTCCTAAGAGTTACATATCAATATTTTATATATTATGGGAATCGCAGGCTACTTTTTCAAACAGGACACCACTGCCCCAATTTGTTTAACAAAAAAATTATTTCTAATAATTACTTTCGAGTCTGTAGCAAATATTTCCTGTGCCGTTGGTACCTTTTAAAGCATTCACTTTTTTCTCCTTCTTACACTTTTCTTCCCATGGTTCTTTAACTTTCCACCATGCCTTGCCTCTGTCCCGGCTAACTGACGATAAGTAGGAAATATACCCAACATCTGTTGATAGGTAGTGGAGCTACGCACCAGTTATTTGTCCAATTTGCATTATTAAATTGAAGTTGTTGGTGGTCCCTTCTGGTGGTGAACATTGGTTTGTGTGTATATGTTCGTCTGTGTCCATGTGCCAAGAAGAAAAATATAGCCCATGAAACGGAAAAGCTAAAGAATGAACAGATTTGCCGTTTTTCCTGTGACCAGCAGTGAAATAAACGATGTGGAAACGTAGCGTAAAAGAAATCAAAATATAATCAAAAAAATCTTGACAGTTGGCAACCTGTTTGGGGGGCAGAGGAGGAGGGATTTCCTTTGGTACTAGATTTTTTTGTTTATCGAATATGGGAAATTTAAAAACAAATTTGTTATAACTCCAATCCTCCAACTGATATAATTTAGATGGTAAAATTTGGTGTCAGGGCTTTTACAGTTCGGAAAATGGATCCGGATGGTATTTTACGTTCCGAGAACCCAAAATAGTTGGAAAATGTGTATGGGATCATAAACAATGCATGGGTCACATTTGGTTGCTTACATGAGGGTCGTATATTGGGGCTATTTAAAACACGGACTAATATTAAAACATTTTCTACCTGAAGCTTTAATAATCTTTTTATAACTTGGGTAACCGAACTAAAGACCCTAAAAGTACTGAAAATGTTGCAGGTCCTTCCCACGTCCCATGACCCTATATTGAAGGTTTTCTGCAGGGGTTATTTTTAACCTGCTTTAACACTGTGGTTGGAAAAAAAATATTATTTTAAAAATACAACCCTCAAATAAACACTTCTCCAATAATAATCTAATAGATCCAATAATAATCTAATAGATCTTCGTTCTATATGTGCAGAATTTCAAGAGATCTTTAATGTTTGGACAAACCTCAGAGGATCCAGAAGAGGTATTCCATAACTAAAATATGCCCAAGAGTTCTTAAGCCTTCTATATATTACAGACCATCAAAACATCATTTACAGTTAAAAATCCATAAAAAGAATTATTTTACAAATGAAAGTCCACAGCCGATTTTCTTTGGTTAAAAGACTCTCAACATTATTTTCACGTAAAAATGGCCCTCAGCATGATTTCTACATGCAGACAACAGGTCTACAATGTCTAATTATTCTAAAGAAGAGTTATGCTATAAATAAAAGAAATAGATAGGGTCGGGGTCGACCCTCGAGAGGTCTTCCATAGATAGAGGCTCTTGAGAGGTCTTTTATTGATAGAAGACCATGAACAAGTATATTATGGATGGAAGATACACAACAGGTCTTCCGCAAAAAGCTCACCACAACTCTTCATGGCTTTGCTATGCCATGAAGAGTTTTGCTACAAATTGTAGACCCTCAAGATATCTGCTTAAGATAGAGTCTCCCATCAACAGGTATTTTGTGCATAGAACTTCAAACAGAAGATGGAAAACCTCAAGAAGTCTTGTATAGACAGAGTGCCCTTAAGAGGTATTCTATAGACAGAGATCCCTTAAGAGGTCGTCTGTAGATGGAAGAACGGAATACGTCTTATATGTGGTCACAGATGCTTTGCTATACCCCCTCATTCGTTCTGAAGATCCTCAATATATCTGCTTAAGATGGACGATCCCCTAAGCAGATATTTTATGGATAGATACTCAAAAAGTCGTATAAAGATGGAAAACCCTCAAGAATATACAGAGTTCCCCTAAGAGATCTTCTATCGACAGCGAACCCTTAAAATGTCATCAACATGAGGTCTTAGATGCTCTGCTATACCCTCAATAGTTCTGCTATACATTGAAGACCCTCAAAATATTTGTTTAATATAGATCCCATCAACTGTCACTTTATGGATAGATCCTCAAAATTTGGTCTAAGGGTAATGTCCTCAAGAAATCTTCTATAAACAGAGAAACCTTAAACCCTATAGACAGAGAAACCTTAAGAAGTATTCAATCGAGTGAAGAGCGGAAGAGATTTTGTATAAATAGAAGGTCCTCAAAAGTTATTTTATGGATAGAAGACTCTGAACAGGGTTTTTGTGGATAGAAGTCACTGGAAAGTATATATAAGATCCTCAACAGGTATTCCGCAAATAGTATAGGCTATATGCAGGTCTTCATAGAGGCACTTCAAAAGGTTTTCTAAAATTAGAAGACCTCAACCAAACGAAAACTACATCTTATAGATATAAGTCCCTCTATAGCATACACTCAAAAAGTCTTCCATAGGATGAGAACATTCAACAGGGCTTCTAGAAGTACAGATAGGGTCTTCCATAGAAGAATAGAGGACATTCCAAGGTCTTCTACGAACCAATGTGCAGAAACCCCTTCACAGGTATATATCCCATTAAAATTACTTCTTCTATAGTTATCCTCAAAAGAACTTTTATGGTTAGCAAACTCTCGTCTTATTTTTGATCTCAGAATCCTCAACCGAAGAATTTCAAGAGGTAATATATATGAATAATACCCTCAACAGTTCATCTATATGTAGATATAGGGTCTTTGACGGATAAAAAACATCAGCAGGTATTCTGTAGGTAAAAGTCTTGCCATAGTCTTTTTCATAATTAGAAGTCCACCAGAGAGGCATACTACCTTATATGAGCAAAAATCTCCGTCAGACCCATTTTGTATTTTCACAAAAACCAACTTCTATCAAACTTTTCCCATTTTCATCCCCCTACCCCTCCTTAACACCTGTTCTCTCTCCTTTCCGCACATTTCTGATTTGTGTTATATACATAAATCTTATTCCCATCAAACTGACTGGCCGGCTGACAAATAATTCACAATAAAAATTGATGTCCTTGTACAACAAGGATTTCAATTGTAACTTGAATATTTAAGGGAGTCCCAAAAGACAAACGAAACGACAATTTATGAGTGTGGCACACGGATGGTCAAACGAAAATGGACAAAAATACGATAGAGAGAATGAGATACAATAACAGATTTTCAATCATCTTAGACACCCCCTCCTCACACAAAAATCTATCAAAAGTTTGTTTGCTTAAATTGGGCAAAATATGAGTGTATGTCTGTATGTGTGCAAGTGCGTCCGTTTACATTTCGTTAGCTGCTGATGCTGCTCTATAAAGGGATTTGTTTTACACACATTTCCGGAATTGAGATGACATCTTGGATTGTTTTTTTTATTTCGGCAACCAGCCGTCATATGGTCGAATGGAGTCGACAACAGCAAACGGACATGGGAGAGTAGATGGAGGTGGATTTGTTGGATTGTTTTATTGATTTTATACTGTCATTGCGTCAGAATTGTTGGTTGGCTGGATGGCTGACTGGCTGGGTGACCATAAAGAAAGGTCATCCATCTTGCTTGATTGCCTGCCTGACTACCATTTGGCTGTTCGGTCAGTCTCGCCTGATTCTCAGCTAGTTTGCCAAATGTTTTATTTATGCTGTCATGCATAATAAGTCAGACATTCGTTTGTTTCAAATCCCCAAGCAGAGCATCGTCGTGTTCTGCTTTACGAATATGAAGAACAAGACGACAAATAACGCCCGCTTTTACTGGTCATTCGTTTTCGGTTCGTTGCAGGTTATTGTTTCCTATTAAATCGTTCTGTGATTACGTGTAAATCCTTCCGCTACCCAAATGACATGATAAACGTAACAAACAACCATCAAAATACAATCACACACATACGAACACATACATATACATCAACGCACAGACAGACGTAAAGCTAACCTTACGCATCCTTTTCGCACACATCCGTCTTTCGTTGTAGTGACGAATTTTCCCATAGGAGCTTTATTTGCTAGCAGATTGCCATCAGAGGCAAAAACGGAAAAAATCGAATGTACTTGAAATTGATTTTCATCACATTTCCGGGCAATTAGCCTCTGTGAAATTGACTGTTTTACTATTCTAAGAAATTTTGGGAGAATGGAAATGGGGATATTTGGAGGGAAAGATTTAAGAACTTTTAAAAACTGAATAAGGCAGTTACTGCTTTAATTGACATTGATAGTTTTAATAAATAGGGAAGCTTAAACATATTATACTCCTTAAGCCTAAAGAAAATTCCGAATATTTGTGTCCACAATAAATTGTCGATTTCATTTTTGACCACATTTGTGTTCTGTTGACATTTTATTTAAGGGGACCCCCCCCATTCTCGGGGTCAAAATTTTTGTTGACTTAATTCCAATCTACACTAATTCAAGAATATCCCTGCAAAATTTCAAGTAAAAATCTCAAGAACTCTTGAAGATATAGCCGATTTATTGTGTCAATATCAAGTGACGGCTGAAGGGCTTCTCAAACTTTAAACGCGTTTTTCTCTAAACATTTTTTTGCCTTAAATCACATTTGGATAAGTTCGACTGGGGTTTATTCGATTATAGGGGCGTCACATATAATCAGTTCTTGCCAGAGATCCGTGACAAAATTACCTGCAAGCTAAGCTCAATTTTCGTGTTGGAAAAGTTTGGATTTATTGAAGAACAAAAAAATTGGCCTTCGATAATTCTTCTTCTATCGAAGGTCAATTTTAAGGCGACTGGTTGGACAATAATCCAAATAACTAAAATCTCTTCATCGTGAAACGGTTTTTTTTTTTCTTTTATAAAAACATATTTTTTACTAAAAAAAAGAGCTGTGATTGGTTTCTATAAGGACCGGACAGAGCACCGTTCTTATGTGCCATTAAATGCACATACATTATTCTCGAAAAAATATGACGTGCTGTCGTTTGCCTGACGCTGCTGTATACCACATATTTTATATTGCATTCTCACACATTCATGTATTTTATGTTGTTGAGTATTTTTTGTGCGACGCCTAAAAGTATGTTACAATAAAACATTTAAATTAATAATTGTTGGTGTTCTATTAGCGAATGATACTGTGTTTGTTGTGTTAGTTATTTCTTTGCAGAACATACTTCTTGTATCGGATCTGGAAATATTCAACATTGCTTAGCTCTACTTGTACCGGACACATAGGGGTGCGGAATATCTTCAATTGATCAAAGAATAGAGGCATAGCAATAGAGGCCTGCTTGAAACATTTTCTATACGTAAAGGACCACCTGAATAGATAAAAAAAATTGGCACATAGAACTTTTTTATAGAGGAAATAGAAGAAATTTTTACAATGCAAGAATAAATAGCCCGATAGGCACCATCTGAAACATATTTGATGATAATAGTTCTTCATATAAAATTTTGACAAATTCCGATACTTAATTCACTTCATATACAATTTTTTTATATATTATTTTTTCAAAGTTGTGACCCTTAATGGGGTTTGTTTTGGAAAGAGTGAACCTATAAAGTCTATACTCACATCACATAGTGGCTTGGGAAATATATTCCGATGTTCCCCTGATGTTGTATATGTTTTTTTTTCCTAAATGAAATTCGAGGAATATTTATTTAACCTTTTTTTTACTTCCCGAAAGAGTCATAGTTTAAAAAATTCCCTCCTGTTACTGTTTCAAACCTTTCCCCTATTTAAATCAATTGCATATTTCATAAATTTCGTTTAACAAATATTTTGCTAAGTTTACTTTTTCTTTGTTCTCCCCCTGCCAGAACACAAAAATATTCTCATTGGAATTACAAATTCACATTTAGTTCTTATCACAAAAATGCCGAACTTCTTCCACTTTTCTTCATTAGTTTGTAGTAGTTGGTATGCTTTATGAATTTCATATTGAAGCGACGGCGACAAGCAGTGGTGAACAGTGTTTCAAAGTAAAAAGAACTAGATTTCAAAATTTTAAATTTGATCTAGAACATTGGAAGATCGCTTAAGATTTTCTTAACGATTACTTACATTTGCATCTACAAATATAAAATAGTCCTGGTGACTCTTAAAAAATCCATGGGCCTTAGGTGATATCTATAAAGACTTTTAGAGCTTCAGCAAGTATATAAAAAGCTCAAAGCTGGCCTACAATGACTCTCTGGTTTAGATAGTTTACAAAGACTCCCTGACCTTATACTTCGCAATGAACTCTTTCCGATCGTCCACATGAACATTCTGAACTTCAACTTGGCTGACCTGATTTTCTTGAGCTCGGCTGTAAAGACTCTCTGGTCTTTAGTAACTCGTAAAGACTCTCTCCTATTGTTCATCTATAAAGACTTCCTGGATTAGGTTTATTTGTGCCAAGTTTTCTATGGAGAATCCCATGTTTATCGCGTCTAAAAGACTCCATGGACTTCACAAATTTTTTAAAAACTTCAAGGCCTTCTGCTTGTCTATAAAGTTTTCCATGTCGTCATCCGGAATTCAAATACTCTTATGTCATTCAATTTGTCTATAAAGCCTACTTTCAGAGCCCCTTCCGCTCGTGTGTAAAGATTCCTTTCAGTTTGTCTTAAAGGTGGCTATTGAAAATTTTGTAACGCTTCAGTTCGTCTATAAATACCCCCTCCAAAAATCCTTGATATTTAGCCGATGTCAATAAAGACTTTTGAAGCTTAAGCAGATACATAAAAAGCTCAAAGCTCGCCTCCTTGACATTTAACTTTGCAATGTAGTCTTTCCGATCGTCCACATACATATCCTGAACTAAAGCTTGCTAACTTGATTTTCTTCAGCTCGTCTGTCTGGTCTTCCTTTGTTCGTCTATAAGGATTCTCTTAAATCCGTCCATAAAACTCACCTTCAGAAGCCTTAAAGCTACTCTATACGACAGAGAAGCCTTAAAGCTACTCTATACGACAGAGAAGCCTTAAGGCTACTCTATATGACAGGGAAGCCTCAAAGCTACTCTATATGACAGGGAAGCCTCAAAGCTACTCTATACGACAGAGAGAAGCCTTAAGGCTACTCTATACGACAGAGAGAAGCCTTAGGGTTACTCTATACGACAGAGAGAAGCCTTAAGGCTACTCTATACGACAGAGAGAAGCCTTAAGGCTACTCTATACGACAGAGAGAAGCTTTAAGGCTACTCTATACGACAGAGAGAAGCCTTATGGCTACTCTATACGACGGAGAGAAGCTTTAAGGGTACTCTATACGACAGAGAAGCCTTAAGACTACTCTATACGACAGAGAGAAGCCTTAAGGCTACTCTATACGACAGAGAAGCCCTAAGGCTACTCTATACGACAGAGAGAAGCCTTAAGGCTACTCTATACGACAGAGAAGCCTAAAGGCAACTTTATACGACAGAGAAGCCTTAAGGCTACTCTATACGGCAGAGAAGCCTTACGCTACTCTATACGGCAGAGGGGCCTAAAGGCTAATATATACGAGCCTTAGCTCGCCCAGTTATTAGATTCTCTCTTCAGTTTTTAGATTCTCTTCGCCTTCGATTTTTGTATTTCACGTTGCGATTTTTTCAGGACTCCAACAATCTCTCAATAAAAAAAACCTCACAACATTTTCGAAGTAAAATTTAAATTAATTTATATCGCATCTGAATTGTTATACCCATCAATATTTCGGTCAATAACTGGAATACATCTTTGAACGAAAGCACTGTGCGTCATCGCCAACCAAACGGCACAGACTGCTGCTGGAGCTAGTCAGCAGACTGTTTGCCAGTTAGTCCCGCCGTTTCCAAATACCAAAACCAAAGTAAATCTTTTGGTCGTTTAACTCAATTATCAGGTCAAAACACTCCACGCTTTGGCAAAATGTTGTTGTTGCTGATGCACAAATACAACGTTGCATTTATTGGTATGTTGTTGTTGTATTTTTGCAATCAACAAATAGAACCAAACCAAATTTCTTTGATCGTGAATTAAAGCCGGTTCAAAATTCTTAACAGCAACAACAACATTTTGACTAAGGATGGCTGGCTGGTTGACTGGCTGTTTGGTCGGTTGGATGCTCCAGCTTCAGGTATTTATACGTTTTTTGACTTGGTTTTATTTTTCTAATTTTATTTTCTGTTTTTGTTGTTGCAATAACAGAAACCAGTTTTGCATTTTTCGTCTATAAACTCTTAATTGTGTATTCCATTAACGTAGCGTAGAAATTAATTTTGGAAGATTTTTAAGGAGCACAATCTGCGATGTAGATAAACTCTTTATTGTTTTAAATGCATTTTTTATAATTCGATATTTATCGAGGTGCCTGTAGTGCAACTGCATCTTCTACGTCTCTGCTACATTCACTATATGTTTTCTTTATTAGGAAGGAGATAGATTTGCTCTTGAAACTTGTTCTCTCCATCGTATTGTACGGTAATAATATTTCAAATAACTTTACTAAAGTGTTAATGAACTTGTCTCTCTAATGAATGCTGCTGTTATTTTAACCCATTTTCATTGGTAATGAGAATTATTTATAGTTAGTTATTATTCATAGAATTAAGGAGTATTTCTAGGGACAAAATGTGATGGTATGTGAGGATATCTTTTTTCTTTTAGATAACTATGCGATATTTCATATAGTCCGTAATTTTCTGTCTAGCCCTCAGTTCGTTTCTAATAGAAATCCTTGAGTCTACAATACTCCATTTTCTTCCTCATCTCCTCAACCTCACCTCCCTCCGGGTGGAATATATTTTTATAGAAAAAACGTATCCTTTGTGGGTATAATCTCTGTGAGTATTAATTAAAAAATAAAGATTAACTTGAAAATATTTTCGTAAGAAATGTCAATGGCGTGGATTTCATCAAAAAATCAATCTCACAGAGGGTACTTTAAATTATCCACTCAAACGATAAATTCTTGTTTTTGTAGCAAACATTTAAAGTAAAACGCCATGGATTGACCACCAGGCTCTTGACCTTCGGCTCGTAAAAATTATTCCCTTCTACTCCCTCCTCCATCCAAACAATGATCACGCCATATCTCCGAACTTTCACCTATAAAGATTTTTCCTTTTGGGGATTTCATATATTCAACAAGGACTTTCATCCCCAATAGGAATTTTTCAACTCCCCAGACCACTACCCTGATATAGTCTCACAGTGTAATCACTCCTGCTCTTCTGCAAAGACTACCATACCTATATAAAGACTTTTTCCTTTTTTTAAGACACCGAAAAATACTTCTTTCAGAGTTCGTTTAGAATGACGTCTTTCAGAGCTCTTTTTAAACCAAAACGTCCTGACTATAAAATCGCCTACTAAAACTGCCTTCTTTTAGCAGAATTCTGAATGTCCGATTTTTTCCAAATATGCACCGTTTTGTTGAATGATTTGTTGCCATTTTAAAGGTAACTTCTGCTTGCATAAAAAAAAATTCTATTAGCCGATTTTCACAATCCTCCCTAGATACCAATTTTTATCATTAAAAAATTAAGCAATGCAAGAAAAAGGTGATAATCGCTTGATGTGAAGTCCGGACTGTATAGCGGATGCATTAAAACTTCCCAACCAAGCTCCCAAAGTTTCTGGCGAGTCACTGTAGATGTGTGTGGCCTAGCGTTGTCGTGGTGGAACACGACACCTCTCCTGTTGGCCAATTCTGGCCGTTTCTGGTGAAATGCTATCCTCAAACGGTTCAGTTGTTGACATTTGAGATCAGAATTTACCGCTTGGCCATGTGGAAGGAACTCATAATAAATAATAACCTACCAGTGCCACCAAATACATAGCAGAAACTTCCTGGCCGTTAGTCCTGGTTTGAGGTGCTTTACCGCTCTTTGACCACGATCACACATGGTTATCGTATGTGACCCATTTCTCATCTCCAGTCAACATCCGTTTAAGAAATGGGTCTATCTCATTCCGTTTGGCCAAGGTTTCGCTGATGGAAATTCGATCCATCCTATTTTTTCTGTCAATTGGTGTGGCACCCAAATATCGAAGATCTTTTTGAATCCATTTGGTTTATGATAGATTTTTAGCTCCTGGGCGATGTTACTACTGCTAACATACCGGTCAACTTCGTTTATTTCTCCAATTTTAGTACAGCCACCTGCCGCAATAATAACGATGGATTTCTTTTCCCCCAAACTGTTGATGTTGTCATGAGGAAATATATTTTTTAAACCCAAGTCTATGGAAAGTCTTTGAGGATTTTTTTTTTTTTTTTGGAAAAGTATTTCAGAAAAATTCTTTTAAATGCAAACCCCAAGCGCTCGTAATTGTGAAAAATATTTAAAAATTAAATCAAGCTTCTAAAATATAATGCGAAAAAATTTTAAAACAATACATGATTTTTTAAAAAATACGGGATTAAAGGTGTCCTTCTGAAGTTTATAGATATTTTTTTGTTAAAAATCCTCACTTGATTATCTTTGGGGAAAAATATTTAAAGAAATATGAAATTTGAAATAAAATTTACAGACCCGCTCGTTTATAAAGACTATAATTCTCCCCGACCCCCAAATCCAAAAAAAAATGATTTCCTGACCATCACATCCTCAATAAAAGTTGCATGATCCTCAAAGTAGCTATTAATATTATCTGGTCTTCAGTTCTGCCCTACTCGTATAAGAGGACCGGTTTGTACTTATCTAAAAGGATATCCTTCTTTTATACCCTTCTTCTATTACGACTACCTTATTCACGTCTACAAAGACTTACTCTACCCTTCAGTCCTTCTATGAAGATATTCTTCGTCCGCCTCAGCTCTTCTATAAAGAATCCCTTTAGCTCCCCCAATCAGCTCGTCTGTAGAGACTCCCCTGAGCTCGTCCTACAACTCTTCAATAAATAATCTCACTGTCCCCCCCTGAGATTCCACTGTCTGTCTATAAAGACCATCTTGAGCTGCTCGATTAAGACTTCTTCCTGCTCCTCAGTAAAGTTTCGATGCTATTTAAGCTCGTCTATAAATACTCCATTTAGATTATTTCATAAATACTAGATACTCAGTTCCTAGATACCCATGCCCTTGAGCATGTCCTCCGGGTTGTCCTAGCCTCATTTTCCAAACAAAGTGAGCGTAATTTAGTGAATGGGAAAAAGAAGATATTGGCTATTTTATTTCGGGTTAATACGTATAGATCCATGATTCGCCAACTGTGATGATCGTCTATTAAAGAACAGCGGTTGCATGTTTCCCCATTTTTTAACACCAATCGATAGGATTTCTTTGACGCGTTTGTCATATTGTGCAGGATACTACATTAAACCACTAAGGAAAGTAGTAAAGTCGGCCTGGGCCGACTATATGATACCCTTCACCACTTTGGGGATATTCTACATATGTATCTTTACAGATGTCGTCTTTTCGAAGGAACATTGACATGAAATTAAACGAACACAAAAATGCGATCTTTATCTATAAGTTCACTGTTTAAAATGTAATATCAATCAAGCACCCATTGATTATTTGGTTTACAATCAACATGAATAGATCGAAATTATATATGGAAGCTATGTTATATGTTAATCTGAACCGATTTCAAGGAAACTTACACATATCATTCTGGACCCAATTCAGTAGCCTATGACAAATTTCGCACAAATCGAAAGATATGTAGGGAGTTTGGAGACCCATTTACCTAAAATCGGACGAAAATATATATTGGAGCTATATATAAATCTGAGCCGATTTTCTCGAAACTTGGCACACGTCATTCTTGACCTAATTCAGTACTTTATGCCACATTTCGTGCAAATCGAAAGATATATAGGGGCTTTGGTGTCCCATTTATCTTAAATGGGACGAAAATATATATGGAAGGTATGTCAAAATCTGGACCGATTTTCACGAAACTTAGCACACATCATTCTAGACTTAATTTAGTACGCTGTGCCAAATTTCATGCAAATCGAAAGGTATATAGGGACCTTGGTGTACCATATACATAAAATCGGACAAAGCTATATATGGTAGCTATATCTAAATCTGAACCGATTTTCACGAAACTTAGCATACACCATTCTGGACCTAATTCAGTAACTCTATGCCAAATTTCGTGCAAATCGAATAATATATAGGGACTTTTGTGCACCATTTACCTTAAATCGGACGAAATTATATAAGGGTCTATGAGATTCCCTGCAGTTCATCTATGGATACCCCAGTTTATTTGTATGCCTTCGGCTTATTTCAAGACACTTCCTGGCTTTCCAATGTACACAGATTCCCGTCTGCATGTCTATTAAAACTACCCATCTTTCAACTGATCTATGTAATTTCTTTGTCCTTCAGCTTGTCTTTTAGGGGGGTAAAATTAACTATCGAAATGCTTTCCGTGCCTCTGTTATTTAGCAGTTCCAAATCATAAAAATGTTAAATTAAAATAAAACTTACACAAATGTTATACTGAATGCTTCTAATACATTTTCCCTTCCAAAGCTGCAGATATTGTGTCCTAATTCTCTTAAGGCTTTTCTCTTCTTCAGTATTTTTTGACAGCATCAACATCAATAGGGAAGGGTAGGTTATCGATATGGCCAATTAGCTCGACACTTTGAGAAGAAGGGTTTCATGGACGAGTATAAGAGTTAGGTTACATGGGCCTACGTCTATATAGTGAATTAGAAGTTATTAGGTAAATGCTACCAAAATGGGGTCCAGCGTTTTAAAAACCATATGATGGATGCCTTAAACCCCCAAAATGGGTCCTGGTTGCAGTTTTATGGAAAAGCGGTGTATATACGACCTGAATGTAGCCTCTGTAGGCGATTTTAAGTTGTTTTATACTCTGTCATGAAGGATTATTTGTAGGTGACCTGAAACGAGTATTTATAGGTAAGCAACGAGTCTTAGGAGATATGGAGCCCCAAGAGATCAAATTAAAACATTTCAGTTGCTTATCGACATCTAGAGGGCGAAATTTACATGCATTTACTTACAAATTAAATCATTACAAAATGTAGGTGGAATTCTTGGCAAAAAAAAAAAAACTCTTCATACATTTGCTGCATTATTTAGCATGAGACCCCTCCCAATACCTTCCCACCCTCCCTTGTCTTCATTACCTGGTCATTTTGGTATTTAATATTTTTCTTTTTGCAAAAATGTTTCTCCCTGCAATACAACCACGAACTAAAATGCAACCTGAAATGCTTTTATTGAAATATTTTCTTTTCACCGATGATGATGATGATGCGGAGGACAAGGATGATGATTACAAGCAACAGCAGGTTTGTTGGTTTGTGCATTGTTTCATTTTTTCTCTGGTCATAAAGCCTCAAGGTTTACAACGCATTATTTCCGAGGTAGTTAGTGGTGTGGTATGTGCAGTGCGTTGTTATTCATTGCGTTTATGTTTTAACATTAACTCGGGCTTTGGAATTGGGTTGGGTTTTCTGCACCAGCAGGAGGAGATTATGAATAGAGGAGAGGGAGACATATTTTGTTCCTACCAATCCATGCCGCACAACATTCGAAACATTGATGTAAATGCATTGTGTCTGTAGATATCAGAATGTATTTGTATGCACCGCTGTGTGTTTTTTGCACTAAAGCCTCTGGGTCATTTTCTGTATTGCTGGGTAATGGAATTTGGAAAATGTAGTTTATCTACCTATTTCGGTAGAAAGAAGCAGTTGTTGTAGTCGTCGTCGTAACTAGACATTTTTAATGGCAGTTTGTCGCTCACTTTACTACTTTCTTTCCTTTCACGGTGGCCTCCAGTCAATTAAAGAATTTCTTCCATCTGGTTGTCGGTTATATTGTTGTTGTTATTGTTGCTATTCTGGAAAAAAAATTGCAATTGCATATAACTGACCATAGAGCCAAGATGACTCTGACTCGAACTGTTATATACAAGCAATTGAGGATGGGAACAGGACAAAAAGCTTGTCAAACATGTTTGCTCGCAGGCTGGTTGGTGGATGGTGCAGCGGCAACATCAGCGGGTTCAGCAGCATTGCTGTTGTTGTCGATGGCTGGAATTTTGCTGCTGCTGGACCACATAAATAATGCGACTTGTATTTCAAGATTTAATGATGTGTATTTTAAATCATTTGTCTCGTTTGCTTTTTTCGTACACGGAGAGAAACAAAATGTCAGGACGAATAAAATCTGAAGCAGAAGGAAGCTGGAAGATTTTTTATACAAAGTTCAGCACATTTGTACACACGCGAAAGAGAGAGTCTTTATAGACTATGGAGTTTATAGAATATGGGGTAGAGTATATTTACTGAATCTTTTTCTGATCTATATAAACTCAATGATACTTCAGATCGGCAAAATGTACCCACTTTCAGCTCGCCTATTAGGGGCACTGATCATTATGATTTATATTCAAACTCACCATTCAACTTATTTTACCAACTCAATGATATAAATTTAATTACTAGCCTATATATCCTTCTGTTCGCCTACACTGTTCCTTCATCACGCCACTAAGACCCAAGAAATCATCAGCATGCCAATATTGACTCACTGACCCTTCATCAGGCCACTAAGACTCAAGATATCTTCAGCATGCAAATATAGAATTAGTGACCCTTCAGCTCGCCTATATATACTTACTGACGCTCCAATTCGCTTAATAGTCTCACAGACCTGATGACCCTTGGAAAAACTATTCTTTAAAATATCCAGGCATCTTGATCTGATGACCCTTGGAAAAACTATTCTTTAAAAAATCCAGGCCTCTTTGTCTGATGATCCTTGAAGAAGAGATCAAATTAAAACATTTCAGTTTAAATCTTTAAAAAATCCACGCCTCTTGATCTGATGATTTTTGGAAAAAAAAAATTATTAAAAAATTTAACGCTTCATGGACTGATTATCCTTAAAAATCTTCAATTCATGGCCTGGGGATTCTTGAAAAAATATTTTCTAAAAACCAGGTTTCTTAGACCTTAAACAAGATTTTTTAGAAACCTGGCTTATTTTATTGGTCTGATGATCCCCAAAGAACGATTTTTATAAAATTCACGCTTTTTGGTCTGAACGGACTTTTTCAGTTCGCTAGAGGTTCCCTGCCTTTCAGGTAGAGATTCCCTGACTGTCTATAGACCTCTATTGCATTCAGCTCAACAATAGCGGCTCGGTAGCTTTCTGACCGTCTATAATGACTCCCTGGCTTACAGATAACCCAAAATTATTCCCTGATCTTAGGTTCATTCAAAAATACTCCCATATATTCAGTATGCCTATAGTCTTCCTTGTCTTAATGCCATCTATAAAAAAGGGTAGATCAACACGTCCGAAAATATTTCCTCGTCTTCAGATCGTCTTCAATTTGTCTATAAGATGCAGTTTTTTAACTCGCTCACAAACAACCCTCAGCTAGTCTATAAAACTTCTGTGACTTTCTGGTTGTCAGATCGTTCATAGAAGACTCCAGACAATCAACTCGTCTTTAAACTCTCCATGTTCTTCAGCTCGTCTATAGATATGCAGCTCCTCTATAAAGACTTTCCACAGGTCGCAGAATTCTAAAGATTCCATGTGCTTCAGTTCGCCTATATAAGACTCCCTGAACATTAACTCGTATAGAGAAGACTCCCTGCCCTTCAGCTCTTCTATATAGAAGACATCCTGTCTTCCAACTCGTCTATATAGGAGATACCCTGTGATTCAGCTCATCTACACCCTGTGGTTAAGCTCGTGCTGAAGACACCCTGTGCCTCAGCTAGTATATAGACGACACCCTGTTCTTCAGCTCGTCTATGTAGGAGACATCCTACCCTTCAGCTCGTATATATAGGAGACACTCTGTCCTTCAGCTCGTGTATTGTAAACTCACTGTCTTCAAATCGTCTATAGAAAAATCAATGTCATTCAGATCGTCTATAGAAGTCCCCTGTGCTTCAGTTCGTCTATAGAAGCCACCCTGTGCTTCAGCTCGTTTATTGAAGACACCCTGTGCTTTAGCTCGTCTATTGAAGACACCCTGTCCTTCAGCTCTGTCTATAGAATACTCTAGAGGAGACTCCCTGAGCATCAATTCGTCTTGTGCTTCAGATTGTCTATTGAAGATACTCGGTCATCCAGCTCGTATATATAGGAGACAACATGTCCATCAGCTTATCTTTAGAAGACTCAATGTCCTTCAGCTCGTAATTCCACTCGTCTATAGAAGACGCCCTGTGCTTCAGTTCGTCTATAGAAGATTCCTTGTCCTTCAGCTCGTCTGTACAAGACTCTATGGCCTCAGCTCGTCTATTGAGATTTCCTGAGCTACAGCTCGTCTATAAAGAAGATTCCCTGCCTTTCAGCTTATCTGTGGAGGACTTAATTTAGCTCGTCTATATAGAAGACACCCTCCTATTTAGGATGTTCCCTGCCTCATTTATCCTTTTAATTTAAATACTAGCCTTCAGATTTCCGATTTAAATATTCCTGGACCTCCTTTCAGCCTCCTTGATCCTTCTTTTTCTGCCTGCAAGCCACCCCTTCCCCTTTAGCTCTCTCCTAAACTTTTTTTCACTGTAAAATCCTTGGCCATGGCCAGTTATGGACGGGGACTAGCAACTGGTTCTTGCCTTAAACTTGTTCGCATAGCATGTCCTTTTTTGTGGTGTGTGTGTTGCTTAAATGTTTAGAATGTTCCACAAACGCGAATTCTGTTGGCGATTGGATTGTCTCTTGTCGTGCAGCACAGCATAGCACACCAATTTTAAAGACGACAAAGTAGTGATACTGGTTCGGATGGATGGTGGTTACTTAGTCGTTGCCTTCCTCTTCGTCGTCTTCTTAGACATGGCTTAAATCGCAAACGTAATGTATGTATGTAGTGCTTTTGGGTTTAATAAACTTTTGTGTCTGGCTCAAACAAGTTCATGGTCAAGTTGGTGGGATTCACAGTTTGTGCCTGACTGACTGCATGCCTTCCACTGCCTGCCTGCCTGCCTGCCACTTCCTCCATCTTCAGTGCTGTGGCGCAGCAAGAGCCACAAGATGCTTCAAGCTTTGTTGTAGAAAATGCATCGTCAGCGTGTCTCTATAACAGCTGCATAATTGTTGCGCATAGAATATAAGCCAAGCTAGCATTTGCGATATATATATATATCGGTGTGTGTATGTATGTGTGTTTGTATGTATGTCTGTGTGTTTGTTCCGAATAGAGCAATACCAGTTCTTTTTGTGGCATATTATGCATAACTAAAGTCTTTTTATGGCGTTGCATGGCATGCAACCAGCCACCCGACCAGCTAACTTAAATCCAAAATACAATCTTCGTGAGCGGCAGCCCACGATTTTTTTCTTTAATTTTTTTTTGTTTTGCTGCTACTGATATTTTTCTAGTCTGCTACTATTTTTTTCCTGGTGGCTGGTTGGTAAGTGAAAATTTTAAATTGCCAAGAATTTTTTATGAGCTGTGTGGAAGATGCACCATGGAGGTGGTTTCATGGTGGTTACAGTTTTGCCAATTTTTGTCTTTAATTACATCAAATGAAATTGGTTAAAAGCCCCCAAGAACAACAACAACATCTTCTAATATATATGATTTAAGTGTTAATGCTAATGCTGAAACAAGAAATAAAAAAGAAATTGGCGAAAAGCACAATCAGAACCGTGGCCATTTACAGAGAAAATAAAACATCCGAACACCGAACATGAAACATCGTTGTTGCTGTTCATTTTTTTCTGGCTGAAGTGGCAAATTAACTTTTCTTCTTCTTCTTCTGCTGTTGTTGTTAAATAGCCTCAATAAAAGATACAAGTATTGTTGCAACACCACAATGGCCAAGTACCTGATGCATGGTGATGATGATACACCAGTCGACTTGGTGGTTGGTGCATTTAAAAAGCGGCAGACGGCAGGCATTCTACATTATTCTGCTAATGGCATTGCTACAGGTTTTTTTCAGCTCAGTTGTGTTTTTTTCTTGCCTCATTCTTGGACTCCAACAACTATTCTAACTTCTTGACTATAATCATGTGAGCTAAAGTGAATGAATGTCTAAGTGCTTGGTAGACGAGCCGTAGCATCCTCACCATATAGCGGCTGCAGAACTTGTTGTTACCGACTGCTGCACAATATTGGCTGTTATTGTTGTTCTTCATCATCTTCCACCATATCACCATCGTCGTCGTCATCCTCATCGTCGTCGTCGTTTTAGACATCTCCTCTGTTGCTGGCATATTTATTTCTTAACTGCCTTTCTTTTGCCTTGGTTGCATTGCATTGGTGCCAACGAAGCATTGCCAATTTACCAGCTAAACCATCCGCAAAAAATAAACCCTCAACATGCAACAGCCAACAAACGAACAAAGCAAAAAAATCTCTTCACCCAATACAACTAGTTTGCCATTTGTTTAACATGGTTGGCCGGCAGAGGGCATTTGTTGCAATGGCCAAAAAAACAACCACCAAGAATTGACTTAACATCACACATTTACACACTATACAAATATTTCTCTCAGACAGAACCCAGAACTTTATTCTATCTGTCTAACAAATCGTGAGTCTGTCCGAGCGAGTGTGCCTGTGTGTTTGATTACCTCAAATATTTTATCATGATTTGTTGCTCAAGTGTGTACGTATGTGTGTTTGCTTTTTTCACTTAATTCATTTGTCTTCTTGCATTTTGTTGCAATTCCTTTAGCCGTCGTCGGCGTCTCAGTCTGCCGGTTGACTTTGGCCTTTTGGTCGTGGCATTCAAGTTTTACTGATATTTAGTTACTCTACTTGTGGCCATAAATTGCCACACACACAATTCCTCCCCATCAGTATTCTCCCCAGCCATGGTCCATTAACTTGCCAAAATAGTTGAATTCCTAACTCAATCAATAAAGAACTCTGAGTTAAAATGGAGAGCCTGCCGCCTGTTGCATGAATATGAAAATGGAATTTTAGAGACTGACATTAATATTCGTTACAGGAGGGAGCCAGGGAGTATTTAAAGGCTAAATAAAGGGAGCCTCTATAGTGCCCTTCAGCTCGTTTTCTACAGACGAGCTGGAAGGGAGTCTTAAAAGATGAACTGAAGGGAGTCTCTATAGACGAGCTAAGGAGAGAGTCTCTAGATAACCTGTAAGTTTTTTTATAAACGAGCTGAGTGTCTTCAATATACGATCTGGAGCACAAGGAGCATTCCATAGAAGAGCTGAAGCACTGGGAGTCCTTTATAGACAGCAAGTCTTCTATAGACGAGGTCTAAAACAGGGAGTCTTCTATGGAGGAGCTAAACACAGTTAGCTTTCTACAGACGAGCTGAAGCACTGAGATTCTTGTATAGAGGAGCTGGATCACAGGGAGTCTTCTATAGACGAGCTGAAGTAGGGAGTATTTTATAGCGAGTTAAAGCAGTAGGTATTTCATACACAAGTTGAAGCACAGCCAGTCCTCCTCTTCCGAGCTGAAGCTCATATAACCTTCTATAGACGAGCTGAAGCACATTGAGTCTTCTATAGACGAGCTGAATCACAGGGAGTCTTTTGTAGACGAGCTGAGGCTCATAGCATCTCTATAGACGAGCTGAAGTGCAGTGACACTTCTATAGATGAGCTAAAGCTCAGAGAGTCTTATACAAGGTTAGTGTTCTATAAACAAGCTGAAACAAGGTCAGTGTTCTATAAACGAGGTGAAGCACACTGAGTCTTCTCTAGACGAGCTGAAGTGCAGTGAGTCTGCTATAGACGAGTTGAATCACAGGGAGTCTTCTATAGACGAGATGAAGCTCATAGAATATCTATAGACCAGCTGAAGGCAAGTGAGTCTTCTATAGACGAGCTGAAGCACATGTATTCTTCTAAAGACATGAAGTCTTCTTAACTCGAGTTGAAGGACAGGGATTCTTCTATGGACGAGCTGAAGCACAGAGAGTCTTTTAAAGACGAGCTGAATAGAGTCTCTCTAGAAGTGAGGCTTTTTATTAATGAGTTGAGGGGAGTCCTTATAGGTGAGCTATTACTCATTGTTTGTTTTAGTCGAACTGATACCCAGGGAGTATTTGTGGGCGAGACATGTCCTTACTGGCGTAGGGAATTTTAGAGGCGAGCTGATGCTTAGGAAGTGACTATAGTTGACCGTACAAGAAGAGCTGAACTGGAGGGAGTTTTTATATACTAGTAGGTGGGCCGGGCATGCTGCACAACCGGTTCACCGGTTGTGGACATGCTGAAACGGTCAGGAAGTCGGTATATATAGACGAGTGAAGCGGTTAGTCTTATAAAAACAAAGTAAAGGACCAGAGAATTAACATGGATCAGCTAGGTATAGAGGAGACTAGAATCGGAAGGGTTAGTGATGAGCCTTATAGAAGAGCTAACAGCAAGGTAGTCTAAATACTCAGACGAAATAAAGAGCCAGATAGTAATAATATAGATCATCTTAAAGACCATATTGCAGATCAGGTTTCTGCAACACATAGAAGAGCCGCTGTCCAACGTTTAAGCCCGTCAACGGCATAGTGCTTGTCTAACGCATAGACTGGCATTGAAGTCATTTCTGTCGCTTTGAAGGCTTCTCTATCGTATAGAGGAGCCTTAAGGCTTCTCAGTCGTATAGAGTAGCCTTGAAGGCTTCTCTATCGTATAGAGGAGACTTAAGGCTTCTCTGTCGTATAGAGGAGATTTAAGGCTTCTCTGCTGTATAGAGGAGACTTAAGGCTTCTCTGTCGTATAGAGTAGCCTTGAAGGCTTCTCTATCATATAGAGGAGACTTAAGGCTTCCCTGTCGTATAGAGTAGCCTTGAAGGCTTCTCTATCCTATAGAGGAGACTTGAGGCTTGTCTGTCGTATAGAGTAACCTTGAAGGCTTCTCTGACGTATAGAGAAGCCTTGAAGTTCTATATATCGTATACACATAGGTTTAAGGCTTGCTTGTCTGTTATATATACAGATTTAAGGCTTACTTGTCTGTCGTATAGACCAGTCTTAAGGCTTTGTTGACTATCGTATAGACCAGCCTTAAGGCTTACTTGTATGTCGTATAGACCAGCCTTAAGGTTTATTTGTCTGTCGTATAGACCAGCATCAAGGCTTGTTTGTCAAGGCTTTTCTGTCGTATAGACCAGCCTTAACGCTTGTCTGTCAAGGCTTTTCTGATAAACCAGCCTTAAGGCTCATCTGTCGTATAGACCAGCCTTAAGGCTCATCTGTCGTATAGACCAGCCTTAAGGCTCATCTGTCGTATAGACCAGCCTTAAGGCTCATCTGTCGTATAGACCAGCCTTAAGGCTTTGCTGTCGTATAGACCAGCCTTAAGGCTTGGCTGTCGTATAGACCAGCCTTAAGGCTTGGCTGTCGTATAGACCAGCCTAAAGGCTTGGCTGTCGTATAGACCAGCCTTAAGGCTTGGCTGTCGTATAGACCAGCCTTAAGGCTTTGCTGTCGTATAGACCAGCCTTAAGGCTTGGCTGTCGTATAGACCAGCCTTAAGGCTTGGCTGTCGTATAGACCTGCCTTAAGGCTTGGCTGTCGTATAGACCAGCCTTAAGACTTGTCTTGAAGGTTTATTGTCGTATAGAGGAGTCCAAAAGAGTCTGAGTCTTAACCTTAAGAGGTCTTAAGGGGCGTGGATTTATTTACAAACATATTTTTCAGGATCCAAAAGAGTCTTAACCTTAAGTGGCGTGAATTTATTAAAAACTGATCCCTAAGGCTTGTCTTTCGTATAGACCAGCTTGTCTTGAAGGCTTTTTGTCATATAGAGCAGCCTTGAAGACTTTTTGTAATATAGAGGAGCCTTGAAGGCTTTTTGTCGTACAGAATAGGCTTAAGGGTCGGGGGCTGGGTCCCCTTAAGAGCTGTGGATTTGTTTAAAAAATATTTTTTTAAGATCCGAAAGAGCCAGATCTTTATGAGGCGTGGAGAGTCTGAGTCTATAACTTAAGAGGTCTTAAGGGACGTAGATTTACTTAAAAAAATATGTTTCAGGAACCAAAAACAAAATCGGAACTTTAAGAGGTGAGGTGTTTTAAGTAATATCTTTTCATCAACTGAACGAAGCTGGACTTTTTAAATAATATGTTTTGAGATCCATATTAGGCGGGGATTTTGTAAAGATGGACCATATTTAGAAGCGATATGGACCATATTTAGAAGCGATCGAAAGTTCCATAGAAACGGCGATCATTCGGTCTTCTCTATAGACCATTTATGGTACATATGGAATATAAAGTTCACTTCTAAATGGTATGTAGAGCCCCTGGTTCTCCATTCTGTAGACGACCTGTTTGGTGTTTTTATGGGTAATTCGTCTTGAATACGTCCGACACACACATATATTTTGTTAAGGAATTTGGCAATAACCTCATTTTGCTTCTCATCTCTGGAACAACAACAACAACGCCAAAAACTATTGTCGTTGTCGGCATCTTCATAATCATCACCAACATTTCCACGACATTGCCACCATTGTCTTTCTACATTTATTCTTGTCTTCTTGTATTTTATGTCGTAGCAGTCGTCATCGTCGTATTTGTTGCATGCAAACCGCACTGTTATGTCTGGTGTGGTGGTGGTGGCTTGGTTGAATAGATGACTGGTTGGTTGCTTGCTTGGCTGACTGGATGTATGGTTGTGTGAGTGTGTGTGGGTATGACTTGGCAAATATGTGTGTGTGTGTTGCAAGCAATTGGTCTTGGACTTGCACTTGAAACTAGTATTGGCAGCCGCCGTCGTTGTTGTTGCTGCTGCAAGCCGAAAAACTAGTTTCTTTTGCTGCTACAAGTAAAACTTGTTGCAATATCTAGCCAAGCAAGCAATGCATTGCAATGTAATGTAGCAATGAAGAAGAAGCAGAAGAGGAACAAAAAAAGAATCTTGTAATTCCATCTCTCTATAACTAGGCAGCAGCAAACGGCAGGCAGGCAGGCAGGCTAGCAGTCAGACAGACAGCCATGGATTGAAGCGCACATTCTTCATTAGCCTGTCGGCAACAAAGACAAACGCAGATGAAGACAATGCTGGCTGGTTGACTCGCTGGCAGACTGCTTAGCTGACTGACTGGTTCGTTGGTTGCTTGGTAATGTTGTATGATGATGATAATAATGACGTTGATGGTGGTTTTGGTATGTTAACAAATCCAACGTTTCTTTCGTTTGTGGACGGAAATTGGTGCCGCCGCTGCAAAAAAATGATGTTGCATTTCGCCAAGTTAGCTCACGCTATTACGAATGCGGCCTAAAGCTGACTGCCGGCTGCGGCTGCCTTCACCAAGCTGTGACTACTCTCTGTGATGGTGGCAACAAGTTTTTTGTGAGCCGTGTGTGCACAGATGAGTATTTTAGAGTTTTAGATCGGAGCCATAGTTTTGTTTGGTGCTGTACTTTTTTTCGCCCATAAACCATACTTTTTATTATGTATTTTTTCCTCTTGTTGTTGTTGTTGCTGTTGTATGTAAGAAGTTTATTTCTACCCCACCACTAGTACTTACAATATTTCTTACTCTACCACTGTCTGATTGTGGCCATTGTGTATTTCTGGTTGTTGGATTTATAGCTGACTTCTTTTGCTGATTCTTCTCTAGCTTTTGTGGAATTGCTGCTTCACATTTGTTGTTGTGTTTTGCTTTTTTTTTTGTTATTTTGCTGTTCCCGTGATAATGAATTTTTACTAATGGTTGTTACTTTTTAGTGGAATTTTATTGTTTTCTAACATAAGTACGTAGTAGTTTGAAAAGTCAATTGCAAATTCCATGCCAATTTTTTTTTTTCATTTCTTCGTCTTCTTCTACGATTTTTTTTACCAGTATAAGAAATGGTCCAAATGATTTGTAGCTGAATTTCATGTGTGGCGTGATATGTATTGGTTTTTATTACAGATGTTAGTGATGTTATGCTGGCAGAGTTTGGAAAATAATTAAATTGATCATAGAGTACCGGAATATACACCAGTATATTGCAATTAGGTTTTCGGTGGATATTTTATATGTGATCTACAATGTTCTGAGAAAATAGATTCTTTATACAAATTAAACCCTATAACAGAAGCCCAAAAGTTTCTAATGCCCATGAGCATTGGACCCACACCCATAGTGTGTTATACTGTAATTATTTGACTTAGTCGTATACTTTATAGCCATGTTTTATATATTTCATAAATAATAGTAATTATATATATATATATAAATATATCAATAAGAATGAGGTTTTCTATTTTGTAAAAAATCCTATTCCAAATAAGGTATTATTTTGCCCACTAAGACAATTGTTGTGTCTCCGATTAATCATATGACCTTTTATGAAACTGAAATTTCTGGTCAATGACAGCCATCTATTAATACATGAACTTGGTTTTTAATAAGAAGGTATCCTATACAAAAAGGTACCATATACAAAAACCTTCAGACTTTTAAAAATGGAAGATCTCCTTCTGATGCTCCAATATTTTGTAAAAGCTCGAAATATTTGTCTTAACCCAATTTATTCAAAGTACAATTGTCTTTTTATAATATTTTTTATTAAGCATTACATTGAACAGTGTCCCAGGCCACAATTATGAAACAATCGTCAACAACTATTGAGTTCACCAACGTTTGTTATTATTTTTGTTGCTCTTTTGAGCATTAAGATATACATATAAATGGACGAATTTGTACAACCATTTGGTATGCTTCGCTATCCAAAATTTATCTCGACACAAAATCTAATACACGTTATTTTAGGTTCGATTTGATACGTTGAGCACTAATTCGTCCTAATCGCACAAACTTTAGTTACTTGGTACACCTTTTTGATGAAATCGGATGAAAACCTATATCTAAACCTGAAACGTCTTTATTCCAATACACTATGCCATATTTCATGTAAAACGAACAGACATATGCTCCTCCATTTTCATTAAATCGGACAAATATATATGAGGGAGCTGTATGTACAACTGAACCGATTCCAACAACAAAATATCGTGCAAATAAAAGACTAAAGTATATATGTGAGCTATATTTAAATCTGAACGGATTTCAAGCACAACCAAAAAATTCTGGACTTAATTCCATACCCGCTGCTAAATTTCATGACTATTAAAAAAAAATCGGACGAAAATATATATGGGAGCTCTAAATAAATCTGAACCTAAATCAACAAAATTTCACGAATGTCAATCTGTAGTAACTTCAATATGGTATGAAAAATTTTGTCTCAAATCGAAGGAAACTATATATGGAAACTATATCTAAATCTGAACCGATTCCAACAAAACTTCGAATACATCAATCTGAACCAAATTCAGTAAGCTGTGCAAAATTTTGTCTTAATCGAACAAATATTGGCAGTATGGTGCTCCATTTACATAAAATCGGACAACAATATATATGGGAGCTACATCTAAATCTGAACCGATTTCAACAAAATTTCGCGGATGACAACCTGCAGTAATTCCACGACGCTGTACAAAATGTTCGGACAAACTTTGACAGTATGGTGCACCATTTACATAAAATCGGAGGAAACTATATCTGAACTGAACGAAACTATAAATCTGAACCGATCTTCTCCAATTTCAATAACGTTCGCCCTTGGACCAAATAAGTGATATGTGCCAAATTTCGTCCAAATCGAATCATAAATGTGAAGTGTACTCTGTACAAAACCAAAAAAAAAAAAAAAAAAAAAATACATGAACAGACGGACATGCATAAATCCACTCAGAAAGTGATTATATGCATATTCTCAAAAGGAACCATGCGTATATCTCGTTTCCTTTTGCATGTTACAAACAGGGATATTCCGTATGACGAATTTTAAGGTTTTCGACTATCAAAAAGGTGTAAACGTCGAAAACGTGATATACCTGTATAAAATGTAATAAATGTAGTAAACGTCATTTATTTGAATATTATTACCATATAGAGTTATTTTGAGGAATATACATTATTTTTACATATATATGAGTATTCCTTACTAGAACTTATTAAAAATTTTTTAAACTTTTTGGAGAATAAAATTTGAAATTTGATATGGATTTTTCAGTAAAGCATACGGAATTTCCAAAATGATTAATGGAAATAGCTATTTTGTCAAAAATCTAATGGTTTTGCGTGGGTTTCCGACGTTTCTGACGTATGTATTATACGTCGGAAATGTATGTCATTTACGTCACTGCTTCTGACGGACCATCTCTGGTTACAAACATATGCACAAATACATCTTGTACCACAGTGTGGTGAAGGGTATAATGAGCACAAGCGAAAGGATCGTGTTTTTGATCGTTCGTGAGCGAATTTTTGCGCATATATTTACGATAACATTTTCAGACAAAACCTATATAACACGTAATATACGTAAATTTATTTTTAGTTGTGTCTTTGAAAAATGATCGATTAAAATTGTAATAAAACTGGATAACATATGTTTCCTTTCTTTAAGAAGCTTATTTAAAATCAACTGATATAAAATTGGTCGAACTGAAAACAAAAATTTGTTTATCAAAAAATCTAAAACAATTAAAAATTATATACGAAGACGGGCTATGTCATTGAAAATTGTCTGATAATAGGCGGTTTTATCGTCTGATTAAAAAAAAAATGCCAAATTACAGACCGTCGGTTTGGAAATTATTATTGCATTAAATGGCGGCCTTGTCAAAACATGGACCTATATTTGAAATACTCTGCGAATAGGAAATATTCAATTGCAGCCAGGTGTTTGTACTCTCCAGAAATCCGAAATATAAAATTACAGCATGAATATGGGACATTTCGTTTTATAATTTTAAATAAAAACTTGAATGCGTTCCTGTAAGGGCGAACTCCACTATCTAATTACGAAAGGCAATTACATTAAAAAAATTAATTCGGTATGGAATTGGGGACGATGGCACCACATAAATGGTGTGTGATATACTTCAAGGTCTAATTACATCAAAGCAATGTACGTTGTCAGTCATTATTTGAAAGTAAAGTTTTGATTCTGTTTAAAAATTGTGTTCGCATTGAAATCAGTCCACATATATTCGGCCATTCTATATCACCTCATAAAAATACATGGAAGCGGGTGAAAATACGCTTTTAAGTAAACTTAGGTGAAAACGTAGTCTATAATCACTTCCTATACAAAATTATCTCTCAATCGGACATAACATATATGAAATCGAAGAAAAAAATATAGGATGATTTTATATACATCGATTTTCACAGATTTCAATGTAAACGTGTCTGAACAGTTGGACTGATACATTTAAATTGACTGAAATTGGACTTGTCTCCTTTCACATGTTATATATTAATGTATGATATCGTTGGTAGTCAAATTAACATATAAGCAAATTTTTTTTTTAGATCAGTTCTTCTTGTTTACACATCGCTCATTTGAGGCAAGAGAGGCATAACTCAAAAAACGCGATTTTTGATTTAATGATGCACGATTGTTCGCTATAATAGACCTCATGTTGTGTAAAAAATGCATATGAATATCTCTTACACACTCTAATTGAGAAGCTGTAGAAGTTCCTCTGTCCTATATAAAGTGTGAGTAAATTGAAAAATTAAAACGCATTTTCTGCAAAATCGTGTTTTTTGAGTTTTGCCTGTCTTGCAGCAAATGAGCGATATCATCTGTACATTAAGAAACCTTTAAAGGTGTTTTTTTCGTAGATATCTTCAACAGATCTTCTATACAGAAAATCTCCCAGTAGGGGAGACTGGGGCACCTTCGGCATCGGGGCACCTTTGGCAATCGCGTTTTCGATATGAAGCTCTCACCGTACATCACTAGTTTCGATATATAGGCATCGAATATCGAAATAAATAACTGACACAAAGTTTGACATTTATAGCTAATAAGCTTATTTAGATACATAGGTTTTTATATTTTTAAATATATTTCTGTAATATTTCAATTCCATTTCGTAAGTATTTCGTGTATAAAACTTTTAAAAATTTTAAGACAATATTATTAAAAAGTGGTTAACTACGATGTGTATTATTATAAAAATATTTAAAAATATAATGTTTTTACAAATCTGATCGAAAAAATGAAAAAAACTATAAAAAGTACATTCGGGGTACATTCGGCATTTTAAAGTGGGGCACATTCGGCCATATACAGATTGTGCAATATTATTTCCTTAAAATGTTTTTGAGTTTGTCTTTAAAACTAATCCTTTAATATGGCTCGAAATTTCTTATATAAGATCAAACGTACTTGTATTGTCGAAAATGCGATAGAAAATCCCTATTTCTGATGGTGTGTGCGACCTTGAGATGTAAACGTTCGCCGCTAGAAAATAAAGCCCTATAATTCAAACATTGTGTGGCGTATTAAAACCAAACAGAGCCTTTAGAGGATCAGAATTTCAACCAGACTGATAGCGATGACAATTACCCGGCTATGACTATGGTGCCGAATGTGCCCATAAAATGCCGAAGCTACCCCGGGTTAGGACACATTCGGCGAATTTGACTTTTTTTTACAAAACTGTAAAATTTGTTAACTAATACTAGTTTTTTATATCTTTTTGGTACTATTTTTTATAATTAAGTGTCAGAGGACAATAATCAGCCATAAATTTGTTATATATGTTGAATAAGTACTGAGATATAGAGCTCTAAAAAAAGTGCCGAAGGTGCCCCAGTCTCCCCTACCCATAAAGAATCTATTTTACATGAGTTATAGAAAACCTTAATTGTATTCAGTTTTTATAGTTTGTAAAGAAATGGAAACCTACCTATAGATCTTGTCTATATATCCTTAAATATGAACCGAAAATAATATTGGTCACTCAGTAACCAATATTATTTTCGTTAATTATATCTTTTAATATGAAACTTGATTCACAATTTTATTTTTATTATTTTAATTATAATCAATTTTTAATTTTTTATTTCAGGTAAGAACCATAATAACATAGTCGCACAAATTCTAAAACGTTTTGGGGTAAGTAAATAAATTGAAACATGATGAAGTTCGAAAGCCATCGAATTTGTCATTATATATAAGTGTCAGTGAAGTATAGAAATTTATATAAGAAATAAAAAAATTTGTAATAATAGCAATATTTCAGATAAATTATTCCACGAAATCTGTATTTCAGTTTGCAAATACTGAGCTTAACACTTATGCGAATTTTGTTACTTCGATACTTTAAAATTTTAGTAGTAGATTATATTGCCCGATTTCAGTATTCACAAGACTTGGGAAGATAAGCCTGCAAAATCGTCAAGGTCACACCACATAAACAAATTAAAATATGCGTATATTTTAATTTGTTCCAAGTCTGCGAAGGGTTTAGATTCCACCGACAAAATAATGTACCTATTTGTAACGAATCATATTCTGTAAGCGTGTTTATTTTCATTTCTTTTATCATTGGTCATTACTTAGAAGTGTTCTATGACTTATAATTTGAGGTTTATATAACGGAAGGATGGTTATGGATGGTTATGACCGTTATAATTCCATAAATCTGATTGTTAACCAAGCTTTTCCCAATCTTTTTTCTAATTAAATTTTCTTAGATTCTGATATTTTCCATTAAATTTGATATACTATTTTGAAAATAGACAACATGTTATGTAAACAACTGCTTCATTTCCATAACATAAAAGCTTCGTAGATTTTAATAACATTCAAAGCTTTTTTTGAACTCATAGAACTGTTCTATAAATCCTTCAGCTTTCTAAAACTCTATAACTGTTCTATGAACTTTTCTACTAACATTTCCCCTTAAAACTCACAACGTTTCTCTTAACTGGGGAGAAATGAGAATTCAAGCTCTTCGAACTGTTATAATCATCAACTGTTGCATCGAAGTAACGAAGGAGAAATCAACCCCCCACGAAAACTTGTTGACTTTTTTTTAGAATCCACACACACGAATGCCACCCCCTATTCCATGTGGAGTCATTGTCGTTGTTGTTGCTACTGCACACACACATTACCATGCGATGTTGGTAATTCATTCGTGCCATGCGCATAAGACCATTTCGGAAATACACGAAGTTGCTTTTTGTGTTATGAGGGTAGATTTTTACCTTTGCGAGGCGTGAGGTAAGAGGAATTCGTTATGGAAAAAAGCGCAACAACTGAAATAATGCCTTACACCTGAGTACTCCGAAAAAATGTGTGTCATTGTGTGAGTGCCGAACTTGACTGACTGTGTCGTTGTCGTCGCATACAAACACCCATTTAACCACCCACCCCCATCATGAAACGAATATTTCGTTTTGTGAAGCAGTATTCTCTCGAAGGCGAACACACGACACGAATGTTGAATGCTTTTCGTTTTTGAACTTGCGGTGGGGGGGTTAATTTATATTCCATGGCATGATGACTCCTCCGATGATGATAACTTTCCTCTCGAAAGCAGGTGTAACAGTTATTGTATTTGTATTTGTTTTTGTATTTTGTGTGTTGTTGTTTTTTGTTATTTTTTGTTGGATTTTTACGTGGAATTTTTGCTATCGCAGTTTTGAGTGCAACCATCCATCTCCTTCTAATGTGCGGAAGAGCGAGATATACAAGGATCTGATGTCCTTGTTTGGCCTATAGTTGAAAAGTAACAATGCTGTTGTATGCTCGATTTTTGTATGTCAGTGCGTGCGTACATTCGAGTCACAACAAAAACAAACAAAAATAACAATAGATTTTTTGTTTTTGGTCGAACAGCAACAACAACAACAGCAGCTACAGTACTTCAAAGGTAAACGAAAAATCTAAAAAAGTAACAACAAAAACTTTGTTCAAAAAGCAAAAACAAACATATGATGATGATGAAAATGCTAACAACAAAAACAAAATACTTCTATGCATTCAGAGATGGGTGGGTGGGGGTTGAGTTTGTTTTGCGGGAGACCGTCCTTACGTTCCATTCCATAAATCTCAACCCTTGGGAGCACGAAGGGGAAATGTACCATTCTCTCACTCCCCTGACTACCTCCACACTGTTTGCCATTCGATAAAATCAAAATCTATTTGCACACGAAGGTGTTTTTTTGGTTGTTGGTGTTTTTGCTTTAATGTTATATTTGAAATGGGTCAAAGGTAACAGAGAATAAATGGACATCATGTGGACACACAAACGTACGGATATATAGAGGCATAGAAAGAGGGGCGATTTTCTTCAGCCCTTTACTTTCAAATTGCGTTTGTTTGATTTTGTTTGCTTTGTTCTGTGTCATGCAAAGAGTTGTTGGGTGTTGGGTACCACTCTCCCAACCAACCACCCGTTGTGCAGGTGGTGAGAGTAAATATGATTATTGTAAAATGTTCACACGTGAGTAATGCAAATCCATTTGTCGTATTGCATTACTAAACGTTTTGGTTTGGTGAATGTTTAAGAGAGAAGTGCACTGAGTTTGAAGAGAATTTCTGTTAAGAGAAAATATTGTTTCATAATTAAAAATTCAAATTAAAATTGGCATCAACCTGCTCCATGCTATAGCTGTTATATTGTTAGAGATTTTTGATAATTATTTAAATTAAATTACGCCCATGTGACTTGTATGCCGTAACATATCTTAGGTCAATATTTATACCCTACACAAATATGTTGTAAGAGTAGTTTAGCTTTGTGATGTCTCAATAGTTTGTAATGAAGGGAAATATTGGTCATACACCCATACAGACATGTTTCTGGGCACAGTAATATACAAATCGTCACGAAGTTGTAGATGTACGACGGTTTCTCCCCAAAGAAGCATCTTATTGTTTTCGGTGATGATCGGTAAATACCTTGGGGATGAAATAGACCAAGACATTATTTCGTCTGTTTTTCTACTCGCTCTAGGGTCCACAATAATGATCCGAACACCACGAAAATGTACACAAGCAATGGAATTTGCCCAAAGAATAAGCTTCAGTGTTTTGATGAAGATCTGTCAATATTTAACGGGTAAAATTAAAAACGTACAGGTGTCAATGTATTCTGACATTGGTTTCATCTACATAATTGAAATTGAACTATGAAAGTTTACCGACTTCTACCTAGAAAAGGTCAATAGAAAAGTTATGTGAAAAACGTTCTAAATGTTTATAGAAGGACTTCTGATTTGTATATATTTTCTCTATAAAACGTCATGATCTTTTTTGTATTTTGTCCAGAATTTGAACATAAACCGTTTAGACCGCTCAAACCTCCTTCTGTAGAATTTTATTGTTTCTGCATGTGGTACTCCCACAATTTTGATCAATTTCCAAAAATATTGAACCGATTGCCTCCATGCTCGGAGGAGGTCATAGTTTGGAAGGCCAACAAAAATGTCGACTTTTTAGTGGGAGGTATTACATGTCGTGTCATGTGCAAATTTTCTTAAGCGGAATTTTTGCAATAATAATTGATGTTGAATCTTGATATTTTGACATCAAAGTGTGGCCTACAGAATATAGAAAAATAGTCAAAAAGCGAACTTCAACAAAATGCCTCCCCTCCATATCAAGTTCAAGAGGAGTTTTATGTGTGAGTATCATCTTTAAAGTCATAACGCTTGATTTCGGTATTTTGAAAGTTTCCAAAGTAGCTATAATGTAGCAATTCTGGTAATGTTAAAATAATTCCCCCTTCGAAAATGTCTAAAAGGGTCATCTTTTGACATTAATATTCCTATAAAGTTTACGCCCAATTTTAGGTATTTTGTAGTCACTTTTCAACCTTTGTTATGAATCGCCATTTTCATTTTCCCCCTCGAGCCGACTTATTTACGTGTTTTGGATTGCAAGTATTTTGATAGTCATACTTTTAAATCAATTTGACTTATCACTTCGGATTATCACTTTATAAAGGGCTTCTTAACAAAAAATCAATAAATGTAAATGCATTTCATAACTTTTCAGAAATTTTAGGTTTTTAAAGAGTAAAAACCTCGTGTCAGAACAATTTCTATGTAGGTATATTATGTATGTTATGTATTGGTATATTCACCACAGAAATGTCTCTAACAGGACAATAACTCTCACGGTCCTCAAATGACAATCCCCTTTTCTGAATGGACACTAGTATAGCTTTTTTCACACATTGATGAAGAAGATTATATGTAGACAATCATCGAAGTGAACTGAGAGTCAGGTTTCTTCTCTTGTAGGAGCGATCTGTAAAACACTCAGTTCTGACCTATTTCGTCTCAATCCAAACGATTTGTGGATACTTTTTTAAATTTGCGAGTGAGGGATCTGATCCACACTTAGATGTGGCAAAACTTCCAACAGTTCACAATTTTTGAACCATCCGCAGTGAAGTTTTCTTAACGTTTACCATGACAGGTCCAATCCACCAAATCTCTCGAGCTCGGCTAACGGAACTAATTCATAATTAATCCATAGAACTTTCAATATCTTTATTGCTACCTTTATCTGCACAAATGTTGTCTGCAGAATGTCGAGATATCTTTTGTGTTTCGGTCCATGTACCTAAAATCAGCCCTAAGGTCCACAAATCTGCTGTAATCTGAAGATCTTCCTAGTGCAAGATTAATCATAAACCTCTCTCCTGTGATTTTTAATTCTGTTTAATGGGAAGGAAACGAGTGAACATTCCTTGCCCTATTCTTATTTCTTAATTCGAGGTTGTGTCTTCCCGGCCAGTATACTTTCGAGATTTCAGTACAGGGACATATTTTCTGCATAATTTGAATAAAAACTGGTTGTAACTTCTTACCTCAAATTAAGAATGATTTCGATAAACCTGTGATCAGACTTCAAATCATTCCCTCACAATCATCCTTTTGGATATTTGAGGGTTTTGTATTATTTATCCTAATAACAATTAGTGACGAAATTTTGGGGTGGTGTAAAATTCCTATGGGGGATAAATGATCGTAGTGAGTATATGAAACCCCCAGAAGGATAAATTCGCCATAAGTCAATGTTCGGAAATGAGGCATGGTGCTTTATACATGAAGAGATAACCTCATATCTGCATTTGTAGCTATTGTAGTATTTTTTGTTAATTGAGGAATTTTTTGAACAACATTTCGTCCTTCTAATTGTTGTGTGTCTATTAAATACATTTTATAAATACAATATTATATTAACGTTTTAATGCTCTATTCTCAATTTTACCCATTTCTTGTCTCTTGTTTCCCTTTATGTATGTATTTCTATAACTTCAGTGTATGTAGAATTGTCGAACTCGTACTAATTTTTTTAACAAAAAAAAAAATCGAGGAAAAAAGAACCTTTTTTCATAAATTTTTGAACCGGTTATTCAGATGTCTAAAACTTAATTTCGTATTAAGTCGTATTCGTATTCATGAAGCAGATTTTGTTCAAACTAATACAAATTTTTCAGGTCGACGCACCTGCCCCTATGTCGTACCATTACAATGAACTGGACAAAAAAGAGAGGCTAATAAAAACATGTTCGCGAAAGTTTCCAATAATCACTTGTTTAAATCCTTTAATTCCAAAAAAAATCGTCCGTAATTTTATTCAACTACATTGCGAATGAGGGTTAAAGTTTAATCCATAAAAAGAGTTTTGCTTTTAACACATTTTTCCGGTGACATATTTCATATTTTGTTATATAGTATTTTTAATTAACACCAAGTACTATAGATTACCACCTATCGATAATTTTGTTATTAATAAAAATGTGGGTTATTGTGAAATAAAGGAATAATAACGAGAAAAAAATATTTCCGTATATTTTTTCTCAAATACAATTTCCTGTTTGAATTGGGCCAAAACGACGTCAACGACAATATCACACAGAGGGAATTCAGACATGCAATGCAATGGCACAATAATAATGACACAAACAACGGCAGTCCAACAACCTGTGGGAATACCTAACGACTCTCTAATAAAAACAACAATTCAGTTCTGATGAGAATCTAAGATTTGGTATAAAGAGAAAATAAAAAGTACCTATTATTATTTGAGAATTAATATTAAGAGAGAGAATAATACATTGTTTCTCTGCTGAAATAGGAATACATTCCAATTGGAGAAATTCATACTGTTCTAAGAGGTTAAAAAATACACAAATCACAAGGATAAGAGGGTAGGGAAGGTGAACACAATATGCAAGCAAATGGTGGTGTTGTTGTGACTGCATTCGTTTGCCAAGTGGTTATGGGGTGGTTGTTATTCTCCCCACAAAACAACAAAACTCATAAACAGGCATAACACACATAACTCTTATTTTATACAAGAGAAACAAAAATCAACCTGCAGTGGTCGTCGTCATCTCTGTGTGGTGGTCGTGATGATGATGATGGTCGTGTGTGTGATAACTGACTTCGGCACCTGAAGAGCAGAGCAATCAAGCCAAATGGAATGTGGTGAGTGCATGCCATGATGAGAGAGTGGCAAAACAAAAACATGGTAAGCAACAGTCCATTGGGAAGGCAGCCAGACAAGCACGAATGCATGCACATGGATAATAACAGGAAAGCACACACATACACACTCTCACCAATATTACGGACGACGACGACGATGATGGCACAAAACGAATATAGAGGAAAATGCCATGTCTCGTTTATGCACGATTCTCAACTCCCGATGTGTATATTCAACAGTTTCATAAACTACAACAACAATAGTAACATCAGTGATGTATTGAAGGAGAACAAGAAAAAGAAGAAGAGCAGTAACAGCAACAAGCCGAGGCAACAATTCCAACATGATTTTGCTCTGTCACTGTGTGTGTGTGTGCGTTTGCATTTGAATGCGATGAACAACGACGACGGTGACGAGCCGTTTTGTGTTTTGTTATATGGGGTGAGTGAATGTTTTGGGTGGTTTGTATTTTATATACGAGTGAAAGAGTGTGTGCGTTGCGTCGACGCCGACAGCAGCAGGCAACAGATTGAAAACATTAACAAGTAGTCGTTGGTTCACAACACCACAATGGAGAGGATAACGATGATAATGATGACGACCAACGAACGAGATGATGATGTTGATGGTGTCGCTGCCTTGCCATGACACCTTCATTGCCTGCGTTGACGCCACCAGCGCTGCTAACGTTGATGATGGCACACAAATACTCCGAATAAAAAAATAGGTATATTACCTTAGAATGCCAGTCGTTCTTACTTCAGTCTTCGTACAGTCTTTGCTTTAACCCGTTCCAAATTCTGTCCGCCGCCGTTTTTTGCTCTATATATTACACAATAACAACAACTACAACAACAATAATAATAATTATTTGTGAACCATTTAAAACAAAAAAATACCAATAACAACAACAGCAATATTACCACAATCATTCTTGAAAATAGCAATAGCAACAACCACAAAAAAATAAATAAACAAATATTTAAACAACAACAATAAAAGGTATACAATAAAAAGTTTTATTGAAATTGGAATTCTTGTGGACAAAAAAAATAATAAAAACAAAAACAAATTTTAGCAAATAACTGAAAAGGTAAAATAACAAAAACAACAGAAACAAAATCTAAAAATTCCAAAATTCGTGGCTAAGAGAAGAGAACGGTTCTGTGTGTTGCTGTGCCAGTGAGGAAGAAGTGGTCGTCTTTCCCAAAACGGACGGTAACAGAGAAAGAAAGAGAGCAGCGCCGCTTAACTTCATTATTTGGTTTTGTTGATGACCAACAAGAACGAAAAAGATAATTATCATCATTACGACTACAGGCTCCCACAGTGAATAGAACTTCTCGGCCAAAAGTCCCAAAAGAAGTCAGGCTAACTACCACCAAAAATCAGTTGCAGCCAACGTCAGTCGTTGGCGTCTTAAGGGCAGCAAAGCGACCCCCCACCACCACAGTTGGACTACTCCATAAAGGCCGCGTGCTCTTTCTCTCTGTGTTACCATCACCACCACCACACGACTGTTGCTCACTCATAATAATCGTCATAATTGAGCCTCCTCACGCGCGTTCACATTTTCCTCACACACACACACACACACACGGCCACACAAAACCGACCGAAACGAAAAATCAAAGTTGAGCTTAACACACAGCACAGCGTTCAATTCGTTCAAAAACGACGTCAGTAATAGTAGCAACAGCAACACACCGGTAACGTACCGTACCGTTCGTTCGTTAAGTTAGTCAGTCAGTCGTCGTCGTCGTTGTCAGTCGTTTGTCTCGCGTCTCTCACACGCAAAAACCAATCAGACAGCCAACAAACCAATCAACAATACACCTTTACCTATTCCTATTTACCACCACCACCAACAACAACAACAGCAGCAACAATCACACTACCATCGCTATAACTATTATGTTTGTTTCTGTGTTACCAATAAACGCGCGTTAACAGCACCAACAACACAAACAGCAACAAAGTCAACATCATCAAAAACGATTTTTACTCTATTCTAGACCTTAGGAGAGAAGTTTTTCACACTTGGCTTTTCATTTCCGAAATCTCATTCTTATAAATCACAACGTACGTTTACACACGTCGGTCGCTGATCACAAAAATCGTTGTACGGGGCTATACGCAAAATAAAAAATCAAATTTATAAAAAATATATGCATTTTAATTGAATTTAAAAAAAATCAAAAAATAAATAAAATCGAAAACTAAATAAAAAATCCGAACACGCGGTATAATATTTTTAAAAAATTAAAACGGCGCCCAACTTTAAAAAAATAGTAACGTTTAAAAAACCAAACTTTTCCTTAACTGTGAAACTGTGCGTAAAATTTTATAACAAAAAAAATTAAATAAATAATTTTTATTATTTAATTTTTTCATTATTTTTATACAATACATTCACCTTTAAATTTCTTAAATTTATCTCAAAACAAAAAATCACAAAATAAAAATAATACAACAAGAAAAAAGTGCAATTCATATATAAATTGTGTGTGCATGTGTGTGTGAGTCTTCTCCAATTATATGTTTTATATATAGAAATGTAAGCTTGTATTTGTGTTATAACCCGGCTTCAAAAAAGGGTTTTTATCATTGAATCAAAATTTGTTAAAGAAATTTCAAGCAACAACAACAAAAATTTGAAAACTGGTTTTTGTTGTTGCCGTGTTGTGTGTGTGTCATACACCACTTGAGAGCAAAAGTAATTAAAAAACAAAAAAAGAGAATATTCAATAACAATAACAACAGCAACAAGAAATTTTGTACACTTGTTACACACCAACTCGTCCCATACATTATTTGTGGTAATACATTTTCAATTCCATTCCAATTATTGCTACTTCTTTCTCTTCATTCATATTTCCTAAAACATCTCTACTTCTTTGCAAATGGCTTGGTTTTCTTTCTCGCCAAGAAATAATTTGCGTAACTTTCAATATTTTTCCCAATATCTTTACTTTCTTTAACAGAACAATCTACTAAGAAGAATATCTTTCAAAACTTCTAGTATTTTTGTAACAAGAATCTGAGCTCTCCATATTTAATATTTCTATCTTCTCCAATACTCCAACTTTGAATAATATTATATTGTAACAGAAACTATTTATTATTATTTTGTATATAATATATATATATATATATATATATATATATATATTCATCTTCTATATTTTATACAATTATCTATAAAAAATATATATTGTCGACTATTTCTCATTAGAAACATTTTCAAAAGTTTTAAAAATGACCTATTGACAGTTATTCCATTAAAAATATATCCCTTGAAGTTAATAGATAAATAAATTACTACTCAAAAAAAAATTAAAGTCACAAATCACCAATCTAAATCTTTGAATTTTATATATTAGTTTTGAGTTACAATTTCCACCATTTCCTCCTAGAAGCAGATTTCCAAACTAAAATTTTAAAGTGTACACAAGCTGAAATTGTTATACATATATTTTTTATAGCCCAGAATTTTTTTTTGAATTTTTTTTTATATTAATAAATAGATATTTGATATAACCTTCAAACGCCAGGTTATACCAAATATCTATTTATTTTTCTAGGGAAAAAGTTCAAAATTCTTAAAAAGCGACAAATTGGTCTTTATACTGTCTTCAAATTTTGGCATATTTAAATACAGAGGTACTACAGAATTGGAATACTATTAATACATTTTATTTTATTTGTCAATATTTCAATATGTTTAGAATTTTTCTTATTTCCAATTTCTAATATTTTTCATTGAAATCCTATTATTTTTTCCTAGGTGAATTATTTAATTATAGTTCATTGGTATTACATTTTTAGAATGGGTAAATTTTTTTTATTTAAATGGGAAAGGATAAATTATAGAAATGCTTTTTCTTTGCTTTAAAAGTTTGTAAAAAGGAAATTGAAATAAAAAGCATTTCCATCTTTTCTCAATTGTATTTATATATATTCTAAAAAATTTAAATCTTATGAACTAATGTTAAAAAATTCACTTAGGATACATTATAGAAATTCAATCAAAAATATTAGAAATTTGAAATAAGAAAAATTCTTAATTCTTTAGTGTCTTTAAAATATTCTAATTCTTTTTACTAGAATTAGAATTATTAGAAGAGATGATTTGATTTTTATTTTTTGAAATAACAAATCGGAAAATTTTCTGATTATGGAATAAAGAGTCTTTTATTACACTCTTAAGCATATAGAATATTTGGGTAAATTGGTTTCATATTTGTTTATACAAATTTATATTTAGGTTATATTACAAATATTCCCATATTGAAATTATTATGATATATATTTATTTAGTAATAGATCTTGCACTATCAAGACTATTTTCAATTTCAAATTATATGCTTCATAAAAAATAAACATTTTTAGCACTGCTATTTCGCATATCGTATATATTTTATAATTCAATTTAGTTTTGAAAACACGAGAAATTTCAATACAAATATTATGGCAGGTACAAGGGGTATTTTATCTTCATTTTTTGTGTTCTTGTTTTAGAAAATTTATTAAGAGAATGCAAAGAATGGAAATAATTCCTACTAATCAGTTCATACAAAAATTATAAAGAATCTGTTAATACATTTTCTCCTTTCATGCAGAATGTTATTTATAATAGTTTCATTTCTTTAATAAGAAATTCATTTTGTATTGGAAAACTTGAAAATAATGATATCAGGTTCCATTATCAAGCTCTAAGAATTCAGATTATGTTAAATATATATTTGATTAAACACAAAAATAAATACAAATATACTTTTTGACTTGTTCAAATTGATTTTTCCACTATTCTCAGGAAAATTTCTTAGGAAAAATAGAAATACGACACTTTCCTAGAATATTGAAAATTTACAATTAAATGTGTTTCAAACAAAAAAATTCCTTCATATTATTAATGCTCCTGAAAATATAAAATATTATGCCCACAATATTTTATATTTTCAGGAGCATTAATAATATGAAGGATATGAAGGGCAAAGATTAGAATATCTTTATAAAATCTTTGCCAAAATAAAGTACTAATTTGTATATTTTCATTTTGTTATATAAATTCTGAAGATTTGAAAAATTAATAATTTTTTTTCGTAAAATATACAAATAGTTCATATATTTTATACGCATTTTGGGAAATCACACATGACATATTTTCGGAAATTTTAAATTTTTTTGAAGTCTACATTCTGAATTTTAAGTTGGAAAAAAATTCCTCAGAATATAACAAACATTTGTTAATACATATTTTGAAGTTTTTCAACTGCCAAAATCAAAAATTATGCGAGAAAATAACCGAGAAAAATCTTTCGAAAAAGTAGGACAGGCCAAATTTTGAAAGTGCAATAATAATGCTTGATATTTCTTACTTATGTAAATAATATTTACAGTTCAAAATGTTCGCAAAATTCTCAAAGTTTTCAAGCCCCATCGACTTTCTCTTCAATATTTCCCTGAAAAAAATTCTTTCTACATATTCAGAAATTGTTTAAATATTTCAATATCAAAAATTATTAATCTCAGTCCTTAATAAATACTAGTTATTTTAATTAAATAATTATAATTATAAAAAAGTTAAATTCAAAACAAAAATAAATTACATATTTTTCGAAATCAAGAAGTTTGGTCTTAATGAGTTGAATTAAGAATTTTGCATTTTTTCTAAATATTTTAAAATTCATAATTTAAAAAAAATCTCAATACTGAATTTTCATAGTTATTGTGTCACGTTTATGACAAAGCCATTTTTATTATAGACCTTTGATGTGTATTTCCTTATTAACATTTAAATAAATCTGATATTTTTAGATAATTCGATTAATGTTAAGTTTCAGCCTCAATACTTTCTAAAGTATTTTTTAATTAATACACGTCATTGGTCTATATATTTGTTTCAATCTTCTTCCAAAATATTTCGCAAACTGTTAAAAATTATCGAACAATTTTAAAGTGGAAATCAATGTATTAATATCATGGTAGCATTTTATATCTCAATTATTTGTTAGAAATTAAAAAAAATCTATTTTTACTTATTTTCCGATATTACAAAATTCTTTGATTTTCAGTCTCAGTTCTAATGTTCAATGTTCTAATCTACTTATATTTTTCAATAGTATAGTAAGTCGTAATGTTTTTTTTTTTAATATTTTTTCATATTTTAAATATGTTTTAATATTTTATAGTGTAGATCCAAATTTCCCTGAGAATGAATCTGCAAGAAAATATTGAAGAAAAATACCTTCGACTATTTTACATTTTATCTTCAAACAATTATTTGCAATATTTAATTTTTCAAATATGAATAATAGGGAAATATTTTAAGCCTATTTTTGTGAGAACTGACAAAATATATATGAAAAAATCGCTTCTAAAATTATTTTGATAAGTTTCTTAGGTTTCATGAAATGCCTTTTATAACAGCAACTCAAACATCAGACGCCTCAGATTCCATTCAATTTGCCGCATCCATTTTTTATAAAAAACTTCCACAGTGTTTTATTTTTAAATCTCAAAAGAATTGTATAGTATTTTTGTAATTGGCCTTATATATTCGAGTTATATAGCAAAAGGTCTTAAAATTAAACCTAGTCCTGTTATTGGTTTCTATACCTTTTTCAAACTAAAAATAAATTATATTTCTTCTCGACATGAAGGGAACGTTTTTAGATTTTGTTTTTAAAAAAGTTTTCTAATTTTTTTAAACAAATCCAAAAAAAATATTCTATTTATATATCTGCGATTGATGGAATAATTCCCAATATCATTTATTCTTTACAATATTTTAATAAAAAAAATATATTCTCAGAAAAGTGTTTTTATAACATGTAATAAAAAATATTTTTATTAGACAAAAAAAATTGCCACCAATATTTTTCTCATGGCCCAAAAAAGAGTTATTACCCGGCATTCACAAGAATTTTGAAAAAAAAATCAAAATTAATATCATTTTTTATTTTATTTTTAGACAACCTTGTCTTGAAACATGTGTTCCGAAATAAAAGTAATATTTTTTGTTTTTGGAATTCCGTTTTAACCAACATGCCTACTCTTTTTTTGGCTACAACTCTCTCATTCACTGTTCTCTTCTTCTTCATCTTTTTTTTTTTTTTTGTTACTTCCTCTGGGCCATTTATCATGATTATGGGTTTGTTGGTAGGCTAAGATTTTTGTGGTGTGTTAAAAATAAGCACACAAAAATAAGTATTTAACCAGGCCTAAAATAATTACTTAGCGAAGAAACATAAAATAAAAAAAAGAAACAACAACAAATATTGCAGGTTATAGGAAAGAAAAAAACCGCTTTCGATTCACTCAAAATCTCAGACGGCGGCATGGCAAGAAGACCTTCCAAAAAAAAGAGAATTATAAAACAAAAAATTATTGACAACGTGCAAACCCCTCAATAATACAAATAAACTTGATGAAGAAGAACACGAGAAGCGAAATCACCAACACCCCAGTCAGCCAGCCAGCAGCCAGTCATCCAGTTGAAGGGAACAGCAACAAGCAATAAGCCAGTCTGTGAACTAATATACCGGCCTCAGCCACCACTGCCACTGCTTGCTTGCTAGCCAAGCAAGTAAATCAGCCAAACACAAAAAAGCAAAAGTTCGTTGATACCTTAGAATGAATGACTGGATAGATGGCTGACTGCCCGTTTGACATACCGGCTGACTAGCTTGGTTAGCTAAATGTTTGGTTAGTAAGCCACAGAAGTTTGTGAGCGAGCAGAGGGGGAAGAAACAACCCAAGCATATGAATAAAGGCCATGCAAATGATAAAAAACTAAACGAAACGAACGAAAAATAAAAACATAAGAAACAAAGAATTACACTTGAAAACAGAGCCTAAACCAAAAAAAGCAAAAAAAAACAAAAAAAATCAAGTAAATGAAAATACTTGAGCATAACATGGCATAGCATATTCGTGAGAGTGTGTATGTGTGTACAAGTGTGTTGGTATGGGGCCGGCATAAAAGTAATTATCCAAGAAACAGCAAAAAACCTCCGTAGAGTCAAAAGGGAGCCCATGAAAAAAAAATCGGCATACCACTTGTCTGATGAAGGCCTTAACGAAGTTGGAGGAAGACGAAGAAGAAACGAAAAAAGAAGAGTTGAAACACGTTTAGGCTCGAATCAGAAAACAAAAGAATAACAACAACAACAACAGAAAAGTATTAAGCCAACAACAACAGCAGCAGAGCACACCTTTTGCTGAATTGTTTTCTTCTTCTTCGGCTTCTTGTTTGTCGTAATTCTTTAGCCAAACAAACACACACCAACACACACACACTCGCCTCATACATGCCCAACAAAACATGGTTAATGAAAACATACCTCACCGCCACAAGTCGCCGCAAACAGTCAGCCAGCCTATAAAGCAGAAAGGTATAGTCCAATAAGAAAAATACCCAAAACGTACGATGAGAAAAAAGGTAGACCGCATTTTTTCGGTTAATAAAAAGAAGCCAAGAAAAAAGAGTAGAGAAACAGCAGAAGATAGATTAGACAAGAAAATGAGTAACAGAGAAAAGGGAGAGAGAGAAGAAAGAGTATGGCAAAAAATCTTAAAATCATCATCAGTATTATTTTTATTTTTGTTATTTTTGTGGCCCAACTTAACGACCATTGTTTTAAGCCCCCAAAAATAGTTTCATTCTTATGAATTACAATTACAAAAAACCATTTTTCTCTTATTTTCTTGTTGTTGTTACAGGGCCCCATATTTAGGCCTACCACTATTTTTGTTTGTCTGTTTGAAGATTTCACTGGGTTTTGTAATTATTTAAAAGAAAACGAAACCATCACCGGCCAAAAAAATTCAAGCAATACAAATACAAGCTTACACACATACACATATAAATATAACCTAGGCTTACATACACGTGCAACACACACATGCGGAAACCAAGCCATGAAAACAAAATAATTCATAGTTTATGGTTTCCTACAAAATTCTTCAAAGTCATTAACAAAAAAACTCAATATGGAATGAAATGAAGAAACAAAAAATTAAATAAATAAAATAAAATTTTGTACAAATCATAATTTTTTAAAAACCCCAACAAGTACAATTAATAAATTATGATTTTTTGGTGGTGTCTATCAAGTGTTTTTTAACTTTCAAAGCAACAACAATAAAGTGAACTACAAGTGATTTTTTTTTTTAAATAATAAATAACATAATTACAAAACAAAGGCAACTGCAAAAGAAAATAAAAATAAAATCATTAACACCACGTTTGAAACATTGAAACAATTACTTCGTATAACAATAAACTTAAAAAATAACCTGTGCAATATAAAAATTATTAAAAAAAAAAAAATTGTTTTCTATTATTTATTTATCTCCCTTTTTTACTTATAGAAATCAAATCTATTACTTCTTAACAAGCAAACAAATTAACTCTTTGTGAACTTCTTTAACAGAAAAAAAATAGAAAAGAAATCAAATCTTCTTCAAATTTCAAAAAAATCATAACAACTTTTTAACAAAATATAAAGCTATAACTGCGAAATTTCAACAACAAATCAAAAAAAAAAAAAATCTACAAATCAACCTACGCATATCCGCTGACTATAAAACTTAATTGGTAAATTGTTTTGTAATTAAATACTTTTTCCATTTAATTTTTAGAAGTTTTTTTATATTATTTTTATTAACAAAACTATATGTTCGTTAAATATTATTTTTAAAACCACATACATTATTTTAAAATATATATTTTTTAATAAGATCATATTTTTTTAATAATTTTATTGGAATATTTAAAATTAAATTATTTTAATAAAATATATTTTCAACTACAAAATTTAATTCGTACTAATTTTTATTTACAAAAAATTGGAAATTGAATGAATGGATTATAACAATGATACTCTCTAAATAAATATGTTTTAAAAATATTATTCTTAAATAATTGCTAAGAAATATGCTTTATAAGAGTATATCAAAAATATTTTTAATATAATTATTATTATATAAAATAATATTTTAAAGTAGAAAGTATTTTTATTAACAATTACTTAAATTTAAAACATGATTTAAAGAAAATAATTTATATTCAAAGATATATTTAATACAAATTTATTTTACATTAAAATATATATTTCTTAAATATTTCCCTTAAATATTTTAATGTAATATTTTTTGTTGAAAATTATATAATTTAAAGATATTTAAAAGTATATATTTTTAAATAAAATATATTAAACGACAAATCAAATAAAAAAAGATATATATATATATATTGCTTATTTTATTTTTTATACAAATTTATTCAAAAACTTATTATTAAATACCTTCAAATATATATTTTTTTTTATTTTTTATCATATATATATATATATATAAAGTATATAAAACATTATAATGAAATGTTTATAATGAAATTATATAATTACAAATACTTCTTTATTTTTATATTATATATTATTATTAAAAATATATTTTATAACAAACAATATATATTTATAACTATATTTAATAACAACAAATTGTATATATATTTTTTTTAATAGTATATATTATATAATTTTTTATAACAATTTTTTTTTTATTTTTTTTTTATAAAAAGCATATTTTTTATTTGTAATATTTTTTATTTTATTTATAAAAAACAACTTGACAATTTTGCAAAAAAAAAATTAATTACAAAATATAAATTTATTAAAATCAAACTATTTTTTATTAAATGAAATTTTTTATACTTTTTATTTTGTGGTTGAAAATATATTGTTATTAGTTTATTTTTAATTTATCAAATAATTATTATATATTTTTTTATAAATATTTTTTATTAGGATTGATTTCCTTATTATCCTTTGATATCCTTCTCGTATTGTTTCTTATTGTCTCTTATAATTTATGTAAGTTTTATTTATTTAATTGATATAATTTTTTTACAAAGAAACAAAAACATCCAGAGTTAGTTTGGTTGGGGGTTTCAAATACGCTGTTGCTCATCAGAATAGGTTTACATGCAATAGATCAGTTTCTTTTATGTTCGGGATTTTTCTAGGTTTCCAAGGATTTCCTTTTTTCAATTTTCTTTTACACATAAAACAAAATCTCTTTTGGCCCTTAAATACACTCTTCTTCTGGCCCTTGAATACGTTTAATAACGAAACTTATAAACAAAAAGTATTATTATTATATATGTCAATTTTTCGGCGAAATTCGGTTAAAATAGTGTTTTTTTCTCTAAGCGTTTATTGGCCTTTGAATAATTGTTTCTTAAGAAATACAGGCCTAGTCCATGATTATTTTTTCCTCAATAAACCTTGACTCTACTGTTTCTGGAATATCCTTTCCAGGGTATTTAAATATTTGTCCTACAGATCTTGGAATATTTTTTCTTAACAAGATCCACGACACAACTGGTCCTTGAACTTTTTTTCTTAAAAATGTCACTCCTCGACAGGACCTTCAATATTTTTCATTCTTAAAAAACTCACGCCACTATTTGTACATGAATATTTGTTTATTTAAAAAATCCGCAACTCTTGTTCCTTGAATATTTTTTCTTGAACAAATGCATGTCACTACTGGCCATTGGATATATTTTCAAATCCACATTTTCCCTAAATATTTTTTTCTTAAAACAATTTTCGCTTCCTTTTGTCCTTCAAATAATTCTCGTTTCTACAGCTCCTGAAACATTTTTTCTTTTTAAATCCTTGAATATTTTTTAAAAAACATGTTTAAATCGGTCCCGGAAATCGGTCGTAAAAAATACACATTTTTACTACTTGTTGACTATTTTTTCTTAAAGAACTCTTAATGATCCGTAATTTATTTTTCCAGAAATATCCCAGAAAACGTATTTTTTGTTTTCAAATCCATGGCTCTTTTTTATGCTAATTATTCCAAGGCACCTTGAGTGTTTTGCTTAAAACCCTTATATATTTTTGTTGGTCCTTGGGTATACTTTCAGAATAGAAAAATGTTCAAAATGTCCTTTACATTTGCTCTGTAATCCATTATTAAATTTTATGTAGAACTTATTGTTAATTACGAATTCCTAAAATCATGGAGATTTTGGCATTTTTTCTAGAAAAAATCCCCAATAGCTCTCTTGGCTCTTGAATATTTCTGTTTAAGATCTTAGAATATCCATGTTAATATGACTTCTCTCGGAATATTTTATCCTAAAAACAGCATTTGCAATGCTTCCGAATACACCTTTCATTTGAAATATAAATAGCAACCCTTGGTATTGCTACTACAGAATTTTAATTTCCTTTTTTTAAAGTTAATTTTTTCAATTTTTGTTTTTTATAAATACTTTTTTACTTTTTTCTGATAATTTTCTTATAACATTGTTTGTTTTTTTTCACAAAATTTACAATTTTTGAATTTTATTTAAATATATTACATGTTTTCTCAACTCTTATAGAACAACTCTACTACAGAATAAATTCTACGCAAAAACGATTCAATTTTTCAAGTGGTATTTAAACCTTTGGTCCTAAACACCACCACCACACATCCTTTGATCCAATCAAACTCCTCCTCTATTGAAAAATTTCCAATATTTTCCTCAAACAAAAATCAAATTATTAACGACATTTAAACGAAAAAATTAAAAAAAAATAATTAAATCAAATTTTAAACAAATCGTTGCTTTGGCCATTCGAAAAAAACAAGTCAAATAGGAAATTTAGAAAAAAAATCCATTTTAAGGAAAGAAAGGAGTTAAGAATTTGCCAAAAAATTAGAAAAATCACGAGTGTGCAATACTTATATTTATAGCTGGAAGAATTAGTAGAAACAAAACAAAAAAACCAAGGTTGTTGTTATAAAAAAATAAACAAAATTACAAAAACATAAAATTAATTTTAACAAAAAAATAAGAAAATTAATTATATCCCTCATAAAGGCAATTATTGAATTACAAAAAAGGTTGTTGAGAGCGTTTATTTGCAAAAAAAAAAGAAAAATCCATAACAGATTTTAAAATAAATTAAACGCCCCCAGAAAATTTTACCTTAACAAAAAAAACAAATCTAAGCCAAAAAAGAAAACACACAGGCAATTTTTAGCAATCTTTAAGAAAAAATCAAGAATTCAATATATAAACCAAGTCAATTGATGTTAAATTCAAACAAAACAAAAAACCAAAATCTATACAACAAAAAATATTATACATAACTATATATATACATTTGTAGAAATATATACAAATATTTTTAATATTTATATATAAAAACAGAGACAAAGAGAGCGTAACGGACAAGAAGAAGAAAATAAAATTTTAATCCTTTATAGTTAGTCAAAGAAAACCCAGACTTTTGTGAAATATTTCATTCAAACTCGAAATAAAAAAAAAATAAATTAATAAAAAAATAAAAAAAAAAATTAAATCAAATTAAAAAGAAAAATATTGAAATTAGTTCAATATCTAAGTAGCAAAAATTATATAGACAAAATTTGTTATTAGCTTAAATGAAAGTAATATAAGAAAAATAGAAGAAGGATATCAGAGGTTAATTTTTAAGTAAAAAATTAAAACAATCAGTCAAAGGTTCGGCAATTTTTTTTTGAATGTGAAAATCTTTGCCACCATATAAAAATTTGACTCAAGAGTACGCGTTTTGACAATCAATACAAAATTAGCGTGAAAATAATTATATAAAATTTTTAAATATATATAAAAATAAATATACATATATATCGTATATATAATTCTAGCATATAGATTTTCAAATTCTAAAATTTTTTCTCCACGATTCCCTATTACGAATCAAAAATCTTCAATCATCTACAAGCAAATCAAACAATCAATCTCTGTGTGATTTAGAGCAAAACAAAAAATAATCCTGAAACAATCAATACCAATCTCTAAACCCCCTCAAAACTCTGGACAATCTCTACATTTCTACATTAATTGTATAAGAAAAAAACCCCTTCTACAAAAATCGTATCAATAAAATCTATTTCTACATTTTTTTTGTATAAGAAAAACTCTTCTACAAAAAAGAAAAAAATCTTAAAAATACACCTCTCTCTCCTCAAGACTCCTCTTGGACAATCTTTCTGCAATTTTACCCAATACATATATACAATTAAATATTTAAGCATATACATATATTTGTCTTTTACTCTCTAGTATATAAAAAAAAAATTATATAGACATACATATATATAATAATCATATCTAGCAAAACTTTTTTCTATAAATATATTAAAAAATATATATAGCAAAACAAAGAATACATATAAAATAACCTCTCTTATTCTAAACAAAAAATCTAAATATTTATACTCAAACTAATCACAGTGTGTTTCAATTTACCTTTATTGTAGAATTTATCTTAGCAAAAAAAAAGAACTTAAAAAACCAACAACAACAAATCAAAAAACCAAAAGCAAATATAAACTATTAAAAAAAAAAATAAAAATCAAAACTTAAAATCAAAAAGCAACAATTTGTTCCATATCATCCAACAATTGGCTATAACAATTTTTAAAACATAGTCAAAATCAAATTAAACAAACAGTTCCACATTAGAACACATTTGCATTCCTTGTCTATTATCCTGACCTATTTGATCCTTTGAACAATACCACCAATCTTCGAACAACAACAAACGATCAAACCAAACCTAAAGTCAGCTAAAAGTCAGTCTCAAAAAAAAAAAGTTAAAGAAGAAAAGAGAAAATAAACTTAAAATCCTAATAACAAAGAAATCAGTGATCCTTAAAAAAAACAACAACAGCAGCTTGTATCCTGTTATAAATTCAGAAAACAAAAAAAAGCTAAATCATCATCTTCCAGCTTTTCTACAACAACCTCGCCTGCAAAACGATTATAATGGTAAGAGTTTCACAACCTTGCTTTGTTTATACATTTATTCTATGAGATAGAAATCAAGAGAAATTTTTTAGAAAAATATATATTTTTTTTGAGGAGCAGCAGATAAAATATTGGAACATTTCATATAGAGGGAAGAATTGGATATAAAAAAATTAGAGTTTCTTAAAGAAATTCTCTTAAAAATTGTTATTCATGAAATATTTTCTTAGTTATTATTTTCAAATTGTTAGCAATTTTTATTTGTTAAATATTAACAATATTGAAATCTTTTGGTCGGTGACTTATAGTGAAATTTTGTGTAGATTATTTTGTTTATTAACAACCAAATTCTAAAACAACATTTTCCTGCAAATTTTAGCCCATTTGTTTTTGATATATTTTTAATAAATATTACTTACACACTTTACTTAGCTGGATTGTGGAAGAACTTTCGTTCTTTTGTGCAGTTTTTTTCAGTTTGAAAGATCATATTCGGCAATGTTGTCTTCCACTTGATCTTTCCATCTTATTCGGGCTTCCCCTTCTGCGTGAACCATCAGCTGGTTCGCTTTTATATGCTTTCTGGGCTGGGGCAGCTTCATCCAACATGACCTAGCCGACGTAGTCGCTGCAGCTCAATACGTCTAACAATGTCGATGTCCAAGAATAGCTGGTACAGCTCATGGTTCATTTGACAGCGATATTCACCGTCAACGCAGATCGGCCCATAGATCTTTCGGAGAACTCTCTAACACTACAAGAGCTGCCTCATCTGCTTGTATAAGTACCCATGCTTCAGATCCATATAACAGAACGGGTAGTATCAGCGTCTTGTAAAGTGAGAGTTTGGTCTTGCGGTAGGTGGTCTTGCTTTTGAGTTGCTTACTCAGACCATAGTAGCATCTGTTGGCCATCACTATTCCTCTCCGAATTTCAAAACTTATGTCACTAATTTGGTGAATAATATTTTGTCTATTAACCACTTATTCTCATAATATAGTTTGCTAGAGATTTTGAATCGTTTCTTAAACTTAGATTTTAATACAATGTTAAACTTTCTAACCAACCGTCCTTGTAAACATATATCTATCACTAATATCTACAGCATATAACCTATCATTTACGTAGAGCCTCTCATTTAGGGGTTTGCATGATTCTAATGTTTGTATAACCCTGTATAACAATTGAAGGACCATTTGTCACACAGGGTGTCCACTGATAAAATAAATAAAATAATTGTGTGACACCCCGTTTTAATAGACGGAAAGCTTATTCATGTTTGTTTTCGCATTTACCTAGTTATGCATTTTTCTTAAAATTTTTGACTTATGACGAAATTTAATGATTAACATTGCCCACGTTGGCATCGTGTTAAAGAAAAATTACATGGGTGATACGCCAGGTCTTAGAAGGACCAATTAAATGATTTTTCTAATTTCAATACTTTATATTCTAACGTTTGAAACACCCAGTTTTAAGATTGAAGGACCATTTGCCACACAGGGTGCCACTCACATAAAACATGTATGTATTTGTGTGACTCCCCGTTTTAAGGCAGAAAGACCATTTTAATGATTTGTTATGTTTCTTTAATGAACTTTCATTAGATATTACAATGAAATTAGGTCAATTGACCTGTAAACCAAATATTGATCTCGTTTTCATTCTATGTTTATTAAATTCAGAGCATTTATGTGGCATGTATCATATATTTTTAGTAGAAGGAAACTCATTTTTTTAACTAGTTAAAAATTTCTACATTGTGGCCATGACAATTTTTTATATTTGTTTTTAGATCAATTTTCTATAAATAATAAATGAGGTCGAAGGACCATTTAGTTCTCTAACAATTCAAAATTTAATTATATGTCAATGTATGTGAATCGCGGCAGTACAAATGAAAACAGTACAAACATGATTAAACATTAGGTCGAGGGCCATTTGTTTAATCACAATATCCACATGACTTTATATAGTTGAGGCGGTCGAAATGCAAATTTTTGGTAAGAAATGCCTCCTTATTTTCCGTATAAAAATACCTTCTAAATATTTTTCATTAACTATTAAAATGTTGGATTTTCGAATATATATGTCTTAATTTTATTGAGATCGAAGGACCTTTTGTTAATAAATAATAAAGATTTTTTGAATAAACATTCCTTAATTTTGTCGAGGTTAAATAGGCTCATTTTATATCTAGGCATTTTGACGAAGTATTACTTTTTCGAATGATGTCGAAGGACCATTATTTAACATATAAAATGCAATAAGTTTCGCCTTAAATTTTTGAAATTCTTTGATCTAATCGATACAATTATATTCTCTTGTCTAATGATTGCTGATTTATTTTGTTTTATTGCCATTAAATATTTTTTATTTGCAAAAAACATGATTACACCACGAAGAATTAGTCCAAAATGTACAATTTGTTCATCCCATTGTTCTGGGATGAATGCATCCTCTATTTTTTTTTTATTTGTTTCGAATTCTTTAGAACGCCAGATAGGCTCTGCATGCTGCACATAAATTTGTTTTGCTTGTGAAATATTCAAATAATTGTAATTAATCCTCAATATGACCCCTACAAAATAGGTTATTTTGTTTCACACATAACCTCAAATTTATTGTGTAATTTTACACTTGAATATATTAACCACGGTGGCATACAGCAGACAGACGTCATGAATAATTCAATTTGACAGATTTCGATAATATATTTTCATGCAAATGCAATCCGTGATTCATTTAATTTATTTTAGGGATTTTCAGATTTTTCTTATTGCAATTAATTCCACAGAAGATGAGGCACCAACATATTTTCGATTAAGGGAAAAGATACCAAAAATCCAAATTCTCCTTATAATGAAATGTTCCAATGATTCTGCTATATTGAATATTTGACAATGTTAGGATTTTTTTTTATTTCTATACAAAGTTATAATGTAATTTTAAAAAAGAAAAGTTATTAAGACGTTGTTTAAACTTATGTTAATAACCTTTTCAACTTGTTGGTAGTAAAAGGAAAATAAAAAACTTTCAACTATCATAATTTATATACAAATAAAACTTTAAAGTACTATCATATTATGCTATGACTACTATTATTACTACTACAACTACTTCACTATTTCTTTGCAAATAAAATACAAGAATTCAAATTTCTTTGTATGATGTCCTCTTATTTTATTGCTTATTTCATACTGGCATTAATTTGTTTAAAAAATTAACTTTGAGGTTCTCGAGCTCTTCTCCTCTCGCTCTCACTCTCTATCTGTCATAATAACGTCATATATCTCTCTTTGTAAAGTAATTTCTCACTGGTCTCTTAGCAATTTGAGGGTTTTCTATATTTTTCTGGCACTGCTCCCCTACTTCTACTTCTTTACAACTACTACTACTCCTCTTCTTGTTCTACTGCTATTGATAATTTCTTGTTAAATACTAAACACCAAATATAAATAAAATAAAATTCTTTCACTACAACTACTACCTATTTTTGTATTTAAATTATTAATGGCCACCAAAAAACAAAAATTAAATATTTTCTTTGGAATTTTTCTTCATTAAAAGCACTCTAGGTTAACGTATTTTTTTCAAAACCACCATCACCACTAAGAAACAGAAAATTAAAAAAAACAAAGAGTTGTATATTCTAATTTTTTACTTTCCTTTGTGTTCTGTTTTTCCTGTTGAAATCTTAAATTTCGTTTTCTTTGAGCTATTCGTTTGGTTTTTTTTTCATTGAGGGTTTTCTTTTTGTTTTTGTTATGGTTTTCTTATTCTTCTTCTCTGTCACCTATTTTAACAAAGAAAAACACCAACTAAAAAATAGAAAACTACTACTCTACTAAAAAACCCAATACTAAACAAAAATTAAAAACCACCACAAACAGCAAATGCAGTTGCTACAGGCAGCACCCACAGCCGGACATCCGCATCAGTTGCATCATATGCAGCCACCCAGTTATTCGCCCGGCTATCCAGCTGGAGCTGTTGCCGCAGCAGCTGCGGCCGCCACCATGTTGCAACAACAGCATCAGCAGCAGCAACAACAACAGCATCAACAACATCAGCAGCAGCAACAATATCAATTACAACAACAGCTACACTATGCTCAACAGCAACAACAACAACAAACCCTTGTTGCCCAACAACAGCAGCAGCAGCAACAACAAATGCAAATGTTACAAACCTATATGCAACTGCAAGTAAACAATGCAGCTAGCCCCACCACACCCACAAAGTTTGGTAGCGCCTTGCAACATCAAACCCAACAAGCGCTGCAGCAACAACAGCATCAATTACAGCTGCAACAACCCCAGGCCCCGGCATTCTTTGCCTCTGCCACCGCCGGTACTCCCTTGACCATAATACCCGCCTGCAATGGTTCTTCGGCTGCGGTGGCGGCCGCCATGTTTGCGGCAAATATGGCCGGTTCGAACAACAGCAACTCCACCACAACAACGTCGACAGCAACCACAACTCCATCCAACAACAATAATGTAAATAATAACATTAGTCTATCTGCAACTAGTTCTTCTCCATCAGCAGCAACTGCGGCGACCGGTGCATATTTGGGTGGCGGCGGTACGGCTGTTGGCTCGACCGCAAGTGGCATGGCCGCCGCCGCCATGGCCATTGCCAATGCCACCAATTCCGTGGTCGCTTCCGTGCCAAATCATGGAGGTGCTGGCCTCTTGGGTGGTGCCCCAACCGCCACCACCAACATCGGCCAGTCGGGTGTTCTCCTCAATGGCGCCGACTATTGGTCGGCCAACTATTTTGGAACAGCAACACCTCCAGCAACGGCATTATCTGCGTCAGCGGGCATTGCTGGTTTTGTTGGTATGCGTCCAGGTGCCGGTTTGCTGGGCAGTGCTCCGGGCTGTCCGACAATTGAATTGGCAAATAAAACTTCAAAACTTTTATTGGCCACCTCGCCGTTGCCACTCAATTCCAGCCAGACATCATCCAAGTCATCGTCGTCGTCCTCTTCTACATCAAGTCGCTGCAGTTCTGCTTCTTCTGATTGTTCTATGTCATCGCCATCTTCATTGCATCTATCTTCTCCTAAAAAGGTTTGTGTCTACTTGTACGTCTAGAAGAACTCACAAAACAACTAAAATAATAACCCAAAAAAAAACTACATCAATGTGTGTCGTCTAACATCTGTGTGTGTGTAACTCCTGCATCCCCAAGAACACAAACAACTAACAACAGTAAATTCCAATCAACCTAGTTTCCATTCCAAATTTTTTTCCAAAATTCTTCTTCCTTAACTCCTTCTCCATCCATCATTGTTGTAATATTTGTGTTATTCTTTTTGTTGTCAAAATATATTTTCTTTGTGTGAAATTTTTTGTTGTTGTTGCTTTTTATTATAATACTAAAAAATAATACTTACTTCTCTTCCTGATCTTGAAATATCATCTTCATGTATATATTAGATAGAAGTAGATGTCCTGATAAGGATCGTTCTCTGTGCTTCATGTGTTATGTAGTCCATTTGTAGCTCTCTTGAATGTTCGGCTTATTAACTGTGCTTTTGTGAAATAATATGCTCTTTGTTTTTGTAGTAAATATTTTAAAAATCTAAATTATTTTTATTTGTATTTATAAAAAATTGTGTTAGTAATAAAAATTTAAATAGTTTTTTAATGTTGAAATGAGAAAAATTGCTTAATTGTAAGAAAAATTATTTTTATAACACCCTGTATTAACATCGAAGGACCATTTGGAATGCAGGGTGTTCTTATTTGCCAAGAAATATTTGGTTTTATATCAAAATTGTTTTATTTATATCAAAGAAATAGTTAAGTTATACCTTCGGAATTATTTGAAAATATGTTATCCTAATTACCATGTTTTTAAATGGTCTTTCGGTTCTAACACCGGTTATATCAACAATATTGTATGTTTGAGACACCCTATGTTAAGCTCGAAGGATCATAGAAACAAAGGGTATTTTGATGATGATTCAGTTAAATATTAATGTTGACGAACTTATAATTATAACCGAAAGGATTTTGTCGCATAAAATTATTTATTGTATTGTCAAAAATATAACATTTTTTATGATAAAAAAATCGCCAAAATTCTCCAACACTCTGAAATAAAAATTTCAAGATTAATTAATTTTTAGTCTATGCATTGGTGAAGTTCTAAAAGGCCTTGGCGTGCAATTATAAATATTAAAATAATTTCATTTGAATTCTATATACCTTATCCATGTCGAAGGACCAAATTAACGCTACGAATCTGTAAACAATATTTTTTTGGGCTATTTTAGATGCATTTCCGATTCATATTTTTATTAAGAAATGCAAGGGTCATTTGTTAAATAAATTTAAATTAAGTCATACAAATAACGAGGTCGAAGGACCATTATTTTTATTTCATTAAATAAAAATAATGGTAAACAGAGTAAATTTTGCATTTAACAATTAATGATTCAATTAATTTATGCTATATATATGCGTTATCGAGGTCGAAGGGCAAAACTTAAATAGAGTGAGGTCGAAGGACCATAAAATGCAAAAATGTACACACAATTTTGACGGCGTTTAAGTTGCGTTTCCGATTCAAACTCTTAAAAGATAAGGAAGCAGAATATTCAAAAAATTCTCTGAGGGCATTTTTTTTAATTTGCTCACATTATGGAGTAAAATTACCATAAAAATTACCTTTTTGAAATCGAAGGACCATTATTTGAATAGAATTTAAAATTATCTCAATATTCTTTTCATATTTGTAAAAAAAAATATACGACACGAAGTAGATCTTTCGATTACATCCAATTAATGGTCCTTCGACCCCACTTGTTGGTTAAATTGGCAATCATTAACATGTTAAATGGGGTCGAAGGACCATTAGATACATTTCCATGAGTTTTTGGAGTATGTTTTTAAATATAAACATCAGGAAACCTGTTTAAAATTAATTGAATTGAAGTCGAAGGACCATTTCTTTTAGATAATATAACATCATTTATCAGAAATCTGTTTTTTTTTAATTGATTGATTTATTTATACATTGATTGGGGCCAGTTTACAATATTTTCTCTGCACAATTGATGATTTTGCTCCGAAAAGACGAACTAGGAAATTATCATAGAAAGGGAAAACCCATACAGGCCTAGAAATTGAGTAAATTCCCCTTAATTCAGTCGAATGATAATTTTTTTTTTAATAGTTTAAATTATTTCATTGCATTTGTACATTGGATTGAGGTCGTAGGACCATTCTTCTCAGCTCCATGGCCGATTCTGCTCAGAAAAGAGAAATTATAAATTTCTAAGAAATTGGGGGAAAGACTTCATTATTTTTTTTAGTGTTGGTCCTTCGACCTTGATCTAGAGTAAATGGGTTCTTAATAACAGGTTTTTTTTCTTTCGATATTATTATCAATGAAAAATAAATTATTTGAGGGATTTTTATGCAATATAGGATTCGATTGACGGGCCATTTTGGAAAATTGAGTCGAAGGACCATTTCTTTGCTGGTCCTTCGACTTTGAGTACATGGGTTATTGCGCCCACTTTTTTTTTTAATTGATAGTTTAGTCGCTGTAAGAGCAATGATACTATGGGTGCTTGTGTTTTCTGTAGAAAACGGGTGTACCGGGTGATTATTATGTTAAAATTATGGTTCTTCGACGATTATTATTCGGTAAATGAATAAAAATTAGTTCAAATTTTTTTTCGATTTTATTATCGCTTAGTAATTTTTATGAGATATAGAATACCGATTTAATGGATTATCTTGTTTTGCAATTATAATATGGTTTATATTCCAAAACTGTCCTGGCCTCCAAAATATTGTCAAACTCTCAAGGTGTCAATATAATTACAACTATCACTCTATTACCTACCACCACGACCTGATATATTATTGATAAGAATGATGAAGACCCGCATTCAACACTTGTCTCTCATGATTACATTTATTTTGTATTAAAACAACCAGGTGGACCCTCTCACACTTTTCCCCTTCTCCCCAGTGATACCTTATCAATCCAACAACAACAGCAAAATGCCTGGAAAATATTCAACGCCCTTTACAATACATTTTCCCCAAGTAACAACAATTGCCAGTAAATTGTTTTGCTGCTCTATTTATTTACATACACAAATGAACGTGAGTGCGTTTGGGAGGGATGGAAGGAGCAGGGGTACATGGTGTTAGACCAGCATAATGGTCACATGCACATATGTCCATGTACCCACCATTTACTATATATACAGCAGTCAGTCAAGCTGTCCTTGGTGTAGAATCGGTGGTACCTAGGTGGTTGGCTGAATGACTGGTTGTTTGGCGTTGTTTCCTCTCCATTTGTTGTTGTCTTTTTTATGGGTATTTATTTTATCGGCTTTTGCAATTGTTGTTGTGCATTGATGTCGTTCAATATGTGTTGTTGCTGTTGCTATTTTTTCCTATATTTATTTTATTACAATAATGTTTTTATATACACCTTTTGCGCTCTCTAGCTTTCCCGACTGGCTGGCTTGTTGGTTTGCTCTGCCTCATGGTGCCTGGCATATCGATTAGTGTTAATGTGTTGTTGCATATTTTATAAACAATTACATTTCAATATTTGCTGTGCATTGTGTTGTGCTGTTGGTTTTGTTGTTGCTGTCGTTGTATCCTTTTTTTACCGGGCATTATAGAAAAAATAATTCCATGGCGGATTTTTGTTCTTTTGCCTTGGTGTCCTACGCAAAAGGGCGCTCGTCGTCGATGTCTTCTTTAATAATTTAAAACCTTTGCATTAAGCCTTTTGTTTTTTGTTGTTGTTGATGTCGGCGATTTTTGCTTAGGCGTGAAGCTAAGGTGGGCCCACTTGTCTTCTGGCACTTTGACATTTTTGGCCTAGAGAAGACACTTTGGGTGTGTGCGTGTGTGTGTGGGACAGAACAGCAACAATTTAATAAGCGTAGGCCGATGTCCATGGTCATACTGGGGTTAATAATGGCAAAAGGTGTATTCCCCTCCTGCCATTTAACTTATAATGTGTTAAATGTCAACGAAATAAAGTTATACAAAGTTTTCGAGCGTGGTGTGACAGGAGGCGAAGCAGAAGTAGTCGGATTTGTCGATGTCGATATTGTATTTCATTGGAAAACAATTTGTATAATGAGTTTATTTCCTGGGGATTTGAAAAATGGCATAACTCCATTTGAAAAACTTATCGCACTCTCCCCTCCATTTGAATAACTTGCCAATCTCCCTCCCTCTCTCTCAATTTTTCCTCTCTTCCTTTCACATGGTTGACAATATTCAAATTTTTGTATGAAATTATTGGAATTGTGAATCCCATGTTATTGGTATTATGTCATTGTTGTTGTTGTTCGTCGTTCTTGTTGTTGTTGTTGCTGTTATAGAGTTATTAGCGTTTTATTGTATTAAATATGTTTTATGTTCTCGACTACCCTCCAGGACATCAGCGCATATGGTCGTTTGATTGTTTTTGTAAATTTATGCAATTTTTGTTGTTGTTGCTATTGCCTTAAATAGGATTAAGTGATTTTTGCATATTTACAAAAACACAATTTTATTTCAAAATTATTATTTCTGTACAATTCGTCTAATTGTTTTGTTGTTGTTTTTTTTTTCGTTAATTTTTGTAAAACATATTTTTGTTGTATATATATGTTTGTGTGTATTTTTATATGCAAAAATATATATTTATTACAAATTACAATATAATATGATAATATTCAAATGACAACAATTTTCACAGTGGAGGTCTAAAGTGTGTAAACTTTACAATGAGAAATATTTTTCTAAATAAAAAATTCTGAAAGAAAAGGTGTAAATTATTCGCCTCAAACAAATAGCAGATAGTTATTCTTCTCTATAGAAGGAAGATCTGAGAGATATTTCCTCTGTAGAGGAGCTTGAAGGCAATCTGAAAGTCGTCATCTGCATGGAAGAGCTTAAGATCCTGCTTCTTCTCCATAGAAGAACGGAAGGTCTTCATATGATTTACTAAATTAAAGTTTTTTTTCTCTATAGAAGAGATCTTCCCAATAGAAAGTATTTTTTACATAGAAAAGCTAGAGGTATCCTTTTCTTCTACATTGAAGATTTGAAAGGTGTTCCTCTTCATGGCAGAAAATCCAAAGCACTGCTGAAGGGGGTGCTAATTGATGGAACTAAAGGACAATCTGAAGCTCCGAAGGGGTTCATTTGGACCAAAAATCTGAAAGTGTTCATATCTGAGGAACTGATGGTGTTGTTCTCATAAAAAAATTATTTTCCTCTATAGAAGAGGTCTTTTCCATATGATGTATTATTCTACTTGGAAATGCTAGATGTATTCTTTTCCATAGAGATGTTGAAAAGTCTTCTTCTACATAGAAGAATAAAGGTCCTGTTCTGTTGTCCATAGTGGATCTGAAAAATATTTCCCATATAATATCTAAAAACTAGAAAACCTTATGGTGTTTTAGAGAAGACTTTTTTGACGAGCTGGAAACAAATGAAAGGATTTTAGCCCTCCAAAGAGAAAATTAAGGTTTTCCTCTTGAAGGGTTTGAAGGCCTACTTTTGGGTTCAGATTTTCTCCAGAGAAAAGAATATCTGGTGTTCATTTTGTAGAAGAAGACCTGGGAGCTATTCTTGCGGAACATCTGGTGGTCTTCTCTTGCATATGACCTGGAGGTCTGCTCGTATATACGACCTGGAGGTCTGCTCGTACAGATGACCTGGTGTGTCTTCTCTTAGAGATGACGTGGTGTTCTGCTCATACAGATGACCCTTTGTCATTTTCTTGTGCCTGTGACTTACGGGTCTTCTTATTATTGACCTAGCGAATTTCCTCCAAGACGATCCTGGTGTTCTTCTCCTATAGAAAAAAACTGCTGGTCTTTTTCTGGAGCACTTGCTGTTATTTATTGATAATAACTACTCTTCTTGTGGAAGATTTACTCTTATAGAAGACCTACTTGCTATTAAAGAAGACGTGGTGGACCTCCTGATGATCTCATAGGCAACTTCCTGACTTTCTTATAGAAGACGAAACTATCATATAAAATACTTCCTGGTCATATTATAGAAGCCCTCTTGATCCTCCTATAGAAGTCTAATTACAGATTACCCCCTGGGGACCTCCTAATTATTTAATAGAAGATCTACTGCTGATTGAAGACCCTCTCTGTCTTCTAATAGAAGGCCTCTAGATTTTCACATTTTCCTTACGTATTTGCATATAAACTTCTTGGTCTTTGAATATAACTCAGCTTGGTCTCAGCATAGAAGAGCCTCTGATCGTCTCATAGAAACTCAGTAGAAGACCTTACAATAACAAACTTTCTGATCTTTATAAAATAGTAGATCTTAGGAACACCTCCCAATATTTTCACTGTGGAATACCCTCTATGTGTGTCTTATCTTTTAATAGAATACTTCCTGTTGAATACCCTCTCTGTGTGTCTTATATAGGACTTCGTGAATTTCTCTTATCATCTTATAGAAAATCTATGCTCCTGGTCTTCGGATATCAGCCTCATGGCTTTCAATTGCAAACTTTCTGATCTTCCTCCAATAGAATAGACCTCCTGGAAACCTCTCAATATTGTAATTGAAAACATTGTAATCTTCTCATGTTCTTCTCAAAGTTCTGCTGTATTTCTCATTGATGAACTAGAGGTCTCGTAACAAGAAGTTCTCTGGAATACCGAGTGGTTTTCGTATACAAGACCTCGGGGGTTTCAAAAGAAGACTTTATGATCTTTTAATAGAAGACATTCTGAAAATATATTTGTATTCTCTTTCAAGACCTTCTGATCTGGCTGCTCTTCCACTGTTCTGACCCCCGGCCAGCTCTACAATTTTGTTATTTATTTATTTTTTTCGTTCTGAACATTTAATACAAAATATCCACTGAATAATCCATGGGGACAAAAAAAAAACGAAACATTTCAATATTTGCATTTGTTGCAACGTACAATAACAACAACAACAGCAACAACAACAAACAAAATCATATTTCGATTTAGTGACATTAGCCGATGTTTACATGGATGGTCTGTTGTCTACGTGTGTGTGTATGTGAATAACAACAATATGTGTCGTATGTGTCCTAGCTAGCAGTCCTTTATCAAACGACCATGTAGATTTTCATAATCCTTTTGTCAGATTGGGAAATACATAACAGGAATTTGTTGTTGGCACATGTTTTCTGTTGTTGTTGTCGATTTTTTTTAATTCTTTGCAATATGTTCTCTTCGTTTTAATTGAATATTTTTATAAATTCATAAAATTGAAAAAAAGTGTATCAAAACATATTCGTTTGTCTGTCGGGCTGCTAAAAAAAGTTTTTTTTCGGAAGAGAAAAAAATAATGAAAAAACTCATATTTCTGTTTTACTAATCCTCGGGATTTATATGCCAAAAATGCCTGACTGCTTCTAGTACACACAATTTTTATTGAGTTTTCTACTGTATAGGTTTTTTCCAGTAGCTCTCCTCCTCTACTATAAAAATAGACCATGGCGCGTATTTCAACTGTGTATGTCTGTGTGCGAAACGTGCGACAAGTTAATGAGTTTGCTTAGCAGCAAAGAAATGCAAGCACGGAAAACTTTTATGTTGCCAATATTTGATGCACTTCCCATTCTCTCCCACATACCTCCTTCCTCCCTCTACCCATCCACCTTGTCCCTGAGTCTGATCCATGGTAACCATCTTTCTTCAGTTTATGAGAAATACCTTAAGTTTGTTGCTTTTCACTTTTTTATCAGGAAAATACCCTGACGAAGTGTACGGAAGAGTTAGGAAGCTGGACCTGGTCTATGAGCGACTTTTCTTATTTGCAGTTTGCTTGCTTCCTTCGTTTTTTACAACTTTTTAATTTGTTTTCCAGTTACACATAAAACTGTAATTTCACAAGCATTGGCAAATAAATACATTAATACCCCCCCAATGGTCCAAGAGAGAAAGAAGGAGGTAGTTATTTGTTAAGGAAGTACCAAAAGTCCTGAAAATGGTACTATAACAACCCTTAAAAACTGAAGTTTATAGATTTTGGAAATATTTGTCTTCATTCTTTCAAATTTTTATGTTGATTGAGTGAGTGTCAGGCAGTCAGTCATTTATTCAGTTAGAATAGCTAGCCATTGTTTATTTTGGAAAAAATGACGTGTGCCACGATGACACTTGATTGTTGTGATTAGAGTTTTACGTCTTTTTTGTAGTTGATTTTATGTGACAGATGTATGTCCTCCCCATCATGAATAACGTTTATCAGCCATTAGTTTACCCCCTTTTTTGGATTTGGTTTTTTTATAGTTGTTTTTGTTAGTGTTACCACCATCCACCCCTATTGCCGTATAAACAAAAATCATATCATCATATTTGCTCATATGTCTTTGTTTTGTTGATACCTTATCTTGTTTATTTGCCTCTGCTAGGGTATGTGTGTAGAGCTAGCTCACCGCTTATCTAAGCCCTTTAAGCCAGCCGTCGAATTGAGGTCATGCCAACCGCCTAATTTCCTTTGATAAATATTTGAAAGTGAAAAACACAACGCCTACGATTTATTTTTTTTAATATTTAGACAAGGATTTGTGTCTCTCTATTTGTCAAAGGGTTGGATGGGGTATTTTTAGAATCCATTCGGATCATTAAAAATTGAAACCTTTTTGTAATATTGAAGTAATAGAAATATATAAAAATTCGGATAATGATTCGTATGAAAAAAACCCCGGCAATATTAAATGTTTCTGTCAAAATTGAAAAATACGTCACATACACTTTTAAAGCGTATAAAGTCTGATGACCTTCCTTTGTGGGTAAGAAAAAATTGGAAAATCTGTTACTAACCTGTAGAAACTACTATTTCATTGCTAGATTTCGATTTCACATGAAGTTTTATTTAAGTGATGGCTTTTGCATTTATTCTACAGTCAATTTCTAATTAAGAAGTCTGCCTCACATAAAAGTGAACTCATGTATGAGATTTGATCCAAAAAATCCTTAAGGTCTGGTCTGATACCTCTATTTATTCATCAATAACTATTGTGTCGTCTAAAAGACCTCCTAGCCTTTCAGGCGACCTTCAGGTCTTTCAGACGACCTCTTGATCTTTCAGACGACCTCTTGATCTTTTAGACGACATCCTGGTCTTATAGATGATGTCTAAAAAAACCATCTGGTCTTATTATCGACTAAATTCATAGCTTGCTTCTAGAAAACCTCATGATCTTCTTAAAAAACCTTCTGATCTTATAGAGGGACCTCTTGGTCTTATAGAAGACCTCTTATAAGAAACCACCTAGTCTTATTATCGACCACCTCATAGCTTGGTTCTAGGAGACCCGTTGATCTTTTTACAGAGGACCTCCTGGTCTTTAATAAGACTTCCTGGTATCATACGAAACCTTCTGATCTCATAGCAGACTTCCTGGTATTACAGAAGTCATCTTGGTCTTCTTATAGACCTAGAAGGCTTCCTGATCTTCTTGTAGAAGACCATCTGGTCCTCTTATAAGAGACCTACTGGATTTCTTGGTCCTCCCCTCAGAGCCATAAAAACGATCTTCATGATTGTTTGATGCTGTAGTCTGTCCCAGGCAATTGGGCTGCCATCAATCGTTGCCTAGAAACAACTCCTCCTTAAATTTTTGCAGTGGTCCTTGCTTATTTAGTGAGGTCCTTGCTTATTTAGTGATTGTCGATATTGGCTATTCTAATGTCAGGAGGCCTCGGAAGCATCAGGAAAATAGGATACAGGCCTCATTTTAAAATATTTTTTAATTCTTCGACCGGATTCCAAACCCATTCCCATTGATCCACTGCACTACGCCAGCCTAATTTCAGGTAGCATTCTTTACTTTTATTCCAGCTAATTCCAGATCAATCATATCTGCTGTACCCTGTTCTAGGTGTCATCCATCGTTGCATAGAAATAATGGTTTCTTGAATTTTGTGCAATGGTTGGGGTCTTTGATTTTTTAGTGTTGCCACTTTCCTGTAGGTGGCACTCTGCCCTGTCATTCCTAAACTCTAGTGTTGATTATTCTGGAGTGAACTTTTTTCAAATATTCGAATAACAATTTGAAAGAAAAATTTCCTCCTTCGATTGGATTCGAACTAGGCATCCATAAAATTTTAGTCTGACACAATCCACTGCACTGCGCCAGGCCAAAAACTGCAAGTGGAATTCCTTATTATTATTTCAGCTAAGTATATTATTGATCTGCTGTAGCCTATCCTAGAGGAATGGGGGCTGCCATCTATTGTTGAAACAAGGCCTACTTGAATTTTTGCAGTGATTGGAATGTTTGCTTATTTATTATTGCCACATGTAGGTGGCGCTCTACCCTGTCATTCATATATTGGTGGCATCCTCATTTATATATGTTGAGGTTGGTTATTAGAATGCCCAGGGCTTGGCATGGACTTCACTTGAAGGAACATGCAAACCTCTGACTACAAATATTCGAAAACTACTTTGAAATAAATTTGTTTTCCTTCTTTTGAATTCATCGGGGGTTGTAGTCTGATCAGTGACCAAAAGCATTTCTGTTAATCGAACGTAAGATAATTTTTCGGTCTTGGCTCTTTAGAACGTTTTCATGATTTGCGTCACCGGTTATTACCTTTTGTGACGTCATATCTGGATTGTCTTTGACAAATATTCAGAACTTCGTAAGCGATGTTCATGTGACGCGCTTTTTTTGCTTAAATTTTAGCAATTACAAAAATATTCAAATGAACTAAGTGGTGATTACATAAACTGGTGAAACAGAACTGATTACAGATACTGTCTTCTTCGAAGACTTGAAGTGCATCCTTAAGAATACCAAATAGTCTTCTAATAGAAGAGCGGTTAAATATTTGTCAGTTTCCTCCGTTGAAGGAACTAGCTCATTAATTTAGTACCATAGTTCATATTAGTTCAGTAGTTCATTGATACATTAGTTACTTCGGTCAATGAACAGAAAGATCTAGATGAACCATTGGATCAAAATGAACTAGTTGAACGAGAGTAAAAAGGCTCGAGTGAAAGGAACTAACGATAGAACCGAAACTAGTTCCAATTGTTCCTTTTGGATAATAGCTTCTTTGAACTAGTTCCTTCACTAATATTTAAAGAATGAAGTATAAGAACAAAGGAATCGAAGCTGGTGCCGATCTTTCCTTTAAAAGAATAGTAACATTGAACTAGTTCATTGCATAATGACCTAACTTTTTTAATACAAAATCACAAGGACTTCTATAGAACATCTGTCAATTTCAATTTCAAATGAAATTTAATTTCTTGTCTATTCGTGTTTATTTTAATTCCCACGCAAACATTAAATATTTTACTACAACCTAACCTAATTTAAAAATTTAGTGTAAATTAAATTCTCGCCAGTTTTTTATCTACATTTTGTGGCTTAAATAGTAAAAAATGTCATTAAACTTACACACTCGCACACTGTCACACACTCACACATAAAATATGAAACCTATTAAAGTTATAGCTTCGGCAAAAAAATATGAATCTCTTTAGAAATGTAAATTGTTTGGGTTGTGAACAGCAAGAGCAGTAGCAGCTAAGCATCGAAAGGATGTCAACATTGACATCAACACACACACACATATGTGGCGCATCAATAATACATTCCAACTATATAAATCACGTGAAAATTCACAAACACATGTACCCAGCAAACACACACACACATATTCAAAGGGGAGCATTATACACACAATGTTGTAGTTGGCATAAAAGTGCATAAACTCGGTTACAATTTGTTAAAAAGGGAAAATCCTCAATGAATTCATTTACACCCACATGTTTGAGGGTGTATACATGTGTTTGTAATGACATATATAAAATACCATGGCAAGGATGGATGTGTGTAATATAACTGAACTTACTTAAAGGTAGTAGAGTAGTTAGTTGTAGTCGTAGTACAAGGATAATTTTTTGATATTCGAAAATTAGTAAGACTGATGTTAGTTTAAATAACTTAAGTTATGCTGCTGTTGATGAAAAGGATGTCGAGAGAATGCAGGTGAAATATGAATGAAATGCCAGAGAAGAAAGGTAGGAGAGGTCGTCAGGGCAGGTTAGTAAACCTGTAAGGGATGTTGGCAAAGTTTTATTTAATGCTTACCACCACCCCCAACTGAACAGGGGGGCCTGAAATAGAAAAAATGGTGGTAGTTATTCTCAATTACTTTGACGAGAAGATGCAGAAGAAAAATACACATTCACAGAAAATACACATTAAACACAAGTGCCAGCATATTAACTAGCATCTCGTCGCCGTCTAAGATGAGGAAAAGCAGAAACAGAAGTGTTTGCAACGTTAAATGCGCGTGTAATAACCGAAAAACGAATGAAGCCCAGCGGGATATTCAGGTTCATTTATGTCAAAAACATACAAACACGCAAATATATCCTTAGTTCTTCAACATACATCTACACACATCCAATCAACCACTTGTACGCACATCATTAGTAGGAGTAGTAGCAACAATTCGTGTTAAACAGTAACCGACACAAATTCTCCGAAGGGTTGGTTGTATGTGTATTGCAAGAGGAATTGCATAAATTTTAAAGACCTCGACTCTATGTGCAGAGTTTCGAAACTCTTTTTGGAATCCATTGTAAATCCTTCTTCATCTTCTCGAACTAATGCTGCATGTGTTAATTAGGATAATACACTAACTTAAAAATTGAGGAAATAGTTTAAGACAGAATTTTGTGTGGAAATGAAAAATCAACAGAGTTTGCTGGAGAAAGTGCAATAGTTTGATTAATTTTTCGGTGAAAATACTTTTGAAGAGTATGCAAGAGGTTTGCTAATGAACGGTACAGCACATTAGCTATCATTAAATGAGGTTTTTGGAGTTTTTTTTCAGCATCTAAGCTAAAATACAAATTCGTTAATTTGGCCATAGAAATTAAATTTACAAAATTAAATTAAATTAGCTAAATATATGCTGAAACTTTCAATAATATTTAAAATATGTGGGTTAACATGAAATTATGTACAATATACATAAAAATTATGAACAATACGTAGCTATTATGAAAAAGTTCTTCGGAGTATGTGAAATGTCGTTTTATAAGAGAAGCCAATATAATACCTTTTACAGTCTACGAACAGTGATCAAAAGACAATCTTTTGTTTGAACCTTCAATCTTAACTGTAATATGTGACCGCGAATCAAATTATGTACAATTTCATAAAAACTGATAACAATACCTAACAGAGAATTAAATACTTATGTTGAAATAGTTCCAAGCAAATATTCTTCACTTCCAATATTTTAAGGAATACATTTATACATTTTTATTAATTACACAAAATATCGAAAACAAAACAGTATTATGGAAAATTTATTGATTTTGAGAAATCTACCAGAAAAGCTATAATTTCATATTTAGAAATGTTCAAAGCTCTCTGGTTTTCAGAAATGTGTGCATAGTCTCTCTGATATGTTGTTCTATAAGAGAAAATAAAATAATACATATAGGTCTTAGAGCATAATACATTTTGGTGTCCTTTTACTGAAACCTTCAATCGTATCTGACAAATGTGAGCGTAAATAAAGTTATACACAATTTCATAGAAACTATGAACTGTACATAGAAAGTATGCACAAATTCATTAAGTTGAAAATACGTCATCATTTATCTGTAAATATATTTATTTTCTATATTTTTAGAAAAAAATTCATAGGTAGGAATAAACCAACAAAATGTAGAAAAATAATACTCATGTACAAATTCGATTTCAAAACTAGGATCTTATATTTAGGAAATTATTCATAGACTCCTTGAGTGTCCGTTCTAGAAAAGCTAAAAAATATCTTTTGACCTTTAAAAAGGCTATCTTTTTCTGCTTGAAAAAGAACACATTTTGCTGAAACCTTCAATCATGTCCGATATATAATGGCAAATTTAATTTTATGTACAATATACATAGAAACTATATAGGAATAAACCCACAAAATATGGGTTTATTCATATATAGGAATAAACCCACAAAATATAGGAAGATAATGATCATGTATAAATTCATCGATTTTAAAACTAGGATATTATATTTAGGAAATTATTCATAGACTCCTTGAATGGCCGTTCTAGAAAAGCTAAAAAATATATTTCGATCCTTCAATAGGTTATCTTTTTCTCCTAAAAAGTAGACATTTTCCTGAAAACTTCAATTATGCCCGATAAATAATTGAAAATTTTATTTTATGTACAATATACATAGAAACTATGAACAATACATATATATTATGTACCAACTCATGAAGAAGCAAATTATATATAAAAAATGCTATTCTGGTATTGAAAAAAAGTTAAAAAATAAATTATGAACAGTTTCATAGTAACTAAGAACAATACCTAGCAGTTATGCAAAGAATCTTTAAAAGAAGTATAACATATATAACATATATATATCTTGTATCATATCATTAAATTATGAGCTCACGTCAATTTATGTACCATATCTTGGAAACTAGGAACAATGCATAACAATTATGTATAAGTTCATTGAGCGGAGAAACCTATTTTAATATAAAATTGATTACTATACCTGAAAAAATATAGGGGGGAAATGAAATTATAAAATGTTTCATAGAATCTTTGGACTATATCTAGAAATAATCCTCGTTTTCATGAATTTTGTGCATAAATGACATTGTTCTTAGTTTCTATGAAACTGTTGATAAACTTTTTTTGTCTCAAAAGTTTTAGGTGTAATAAGTAGGTGTTTTTATTACAATTCGTAAGCCGTTTAATACATTTGTACATTATTATAATGTAATGTTCTTAGGTTCTATGTATAGTTTACATAATAATTAGGAACACTTGTACATTTCACTTTTTTGGTCTAGCTTATTCTCTAAGAATTTATAAGTTGCTGTCATTTTCTTGTAAAATTTAAATAAAATTAAATAAATTGAAATTATAAAATATATGTAATTGTACCTAAATCCAATAAAGGCATTCGATTTGTCTTTTGAATAAAAGTATTTAATGTCGAAAAAATTAGGAACAGATCTATAAAATTCCCTGTCCCTCCTCATAATTTTAGTCCCAGCCCTTTCCTCTCCTTACATTAATCTGCCATAGTTTTCCGCATATGTGTCCCATTCCTCTTGTATAAATTCATTTATTTTTTTACCGAAGAAACTTTACATATCTATTCATCAACACTCTTGAGCACATGAGTGAAATTCGAGTATGCTGCAGTTGATTTCATTAACAGAAAAAGTTTAGAATATATCCGCCCTGACTTTGCGAGGCATCAGCAGCAGCATACCAACTATACAACCATACATGAATGGCCCAAGGGTTGACAAGGGTAGTAGTTGTAGTTGTGCACAAAACAGATAACTCGAGATATGGGTACAGGTTTACAAATTAATTTTTCCTATACAAGTTAACAGCAAAAAAAAGGAAAAAAAACACAGATAGATTTTTCAAAAAGATGTTCCAGGTGGATAAAGTTATTACATGCGTTGAATGGTTGCCGCCGCCGACGATGACGATACGAATAAGTTTAACAAGAGTTTTGCTATGTTAAGTTGGGTTAAATAAAAAAGCATGAAAAAAAATGCAACTCAAAATCATAACTTGAACACGCAGCCAGAAGATGAACAAGAAGTCTATACAAGATTTACAAGAATATGAAAATTTATTACTATAAAGTAAAGAAAGGCAGACATCTTGAAGGGAAAGGGAATAAAGAGAAATGCAAAACATCATTTACCCTTAAAGTATGCAATAGTTTTTGTAGGAAATGCAAGTTATTCGTGTTTTTGGTCCTTCGTCGTGAAATTCACAATGTTGGGTTTGTTTTTTTTTTCACTTGTTCGTTTTTTGTCTTAAGGCGTTAAGAAGTAGTAGTAGTTGCAGTAATAAAAATTCTAAAGTCAGCTATTTCTACTGTGGTAACTTTATTTACATCTGATTGTAAGGATTTTTTCCGGCTGTTGCATTTCTGCTATTTGCCTTGGCAGCACAAATTGTTTCCACTAAATTGCCACAGGTTTTACAGTGAACATATTTTTTTTTTTTTGTAAGGATTCATGTCGTCCCCTTCATATTCAGTGGCATAAATCCTGTAACGATTTTTTTATTTCAACATCTAAACGTTTTGCATCACCGCGAAGTTGTTTTCTTCCTTTGGTGAACGATGAAAAACTTTTGACATATTGCACTTCTTCGACTGTTTGACTATCTAATAATGCGTAAGAAAATGGTGACACAGCAAAGTCCTGTTGCACTGCATCAATCCAATAGATTCTAGGGAAGTTCGTTTTTTTTTCTTTTACATTACATTAAATTCATGGCAAATATAATGTGTCAACACTTTTAGCTGGCCCATAAATGTGCTGAGAAATTGCAGCCAGCCAGCCAAGCATTTGATTGAAAAGAGAAAAATGCGAGGAGCCATGGAAAGGAAGATTATTCCTCCTTTTTTTCTTCCTGGAACTTCTATCTACAGCCTTTTTAGTCACTCTCTCAGTAAGTCATTTGAGGTGATTGTGTTTTCTTTGCAATATTCTTGCCATTTCATCATTTCGCAATAGGTTTTTTTATTCTACATTAAAAAAAGAAGCTAGAAGAAAAAGTGTCTGCCCGGTGTTTTCCATTTTCCCCTCTATTTTCTCCCAGGAAAATGAACAAACAAGACCAAGTCCGCCATCTCTAGGTGATAATGTTGCATTTTTGCATGTAATTTTTCTCTGCTAACAATGATTTCTATTTGTTGCCTTCGTGCCATTGTGCTTTTCTGTTTTTCTGTCTTCTTTGTCCTGCAACACAATAAAGTCAGTATTTTTTTCTGCCGTCACTTCGTTACTACATCTTAAATTGTGTTCTCCTTCTGCGTGTAATAGCTTTAAGGCTTCTTGTTTCTTGGGTTATTTTCTTCTGATTTTATTTTTTCATACCCCTTTTTATAGTTTTCGCCTCGCCATCTCCTGCAATTGCAATTTGAATTTTACATTTAAGAGATTAGAAAACCAATCAATTACTTGTTAATAAGCTTTTTTTCCGCTTGTCCATCTCCTCATTTTCTATGTTTTTTTGTTGTAATTTGCCTTAGAGTTAATGTACTTGAAATAAGGACATTCTCATGTAGGATGGGGAATTTATGCATTTTTAAATTGACAATAAATGTCAAAAAGGTTTGCCATAAGTTTATTTAAAAAAAAATATTTGTGAAATTATTCTTTAAGAAAATAATATTGAGGGTTACCAAAATCCAGCAGATTAAAAAAATCAAGCGTTAAAGTCTGAATAAAAATAATAAAGCAATCTTGAGATTTTTTCTCCGTTGAAAGAATAAGTAATTACAGTTCCTGATTTCTATGAAATTGTTCATAAAATTTTCAAAAACAAAAATCCTAAATTCAGACAAAGAGTTTACTTTTTAGGGCCTCAAAATACAAAAAAAAACTTTTGATTACTGAAATTAAAATTTTTGGGAGCTATGTAAACATTATGCAAACAATTTGTATTTTTACCAATTGTTCCTAATTTATATGAACTTGTTCATATTATCTATAAAATAACTCCCTTATCCACTTGTTATAAGCTTCAAATGTCTTCAAGATTTCTCTAGACATGGTTACAAATTATTAAAATTTTTGGGAGCATTGTAAACAATATGCCAAAAATTAGTATTCTTAATTGTTCCTAATTTATACAATCATGTACATATTATCTATGAAATAATTTCGTTATCCACTTTTTATAAGTTCCAAATGTCTTCAACATTAAGGTTTGATTCTAATTTATGATAATATCATCAATACTTTCAACAGAAAGAGATTACTAAATACTTACAACAAATTATATCAAATAACATAATTTATAAAATATTGTTCATAAAATGTATGAAATAATTCTTATGTCCACAAGCTTCAAAAAATATTCAATAGAATACTGAATTTTTGTACCAGAGTTCATATTTTTGGCACACAAAAATCGAATTGCTCATTTTATTTCAAAACCTTCGTCAGATAAAACACATTTATATTATGTTCCTAATTTCTAAGAAATTATTCATAACATCTATGAAAAAAATTCTAAGCCACATTTTTGCCAACTGCAAAACTGATAAATACAAGTATTTTGTTTGGAATTTGAGGATGAAATCATCACGTAAACTTATCTTCATTTGAAATAATTGTGCAAGAACACTCAACAAATAACTATGAACAGATATTTATATTTCTGATCCTACTCAACCCTAATAATGAACTGTTTTCCTAACTTTATAAAGTCAGTATTTTATAAAATTGTTCAACATTCGGAATTAAATTGTTCATAATTTCTAGGTATTCCTAAATTAGGAAAGTGGTTCTTACTTTACATTTTTAAGTGTGGCGGTGTGTCTTGTCAATTTCTGAGTGATGAATTTTTACGAAATTTGTTCCTAACGTTTATGAAGTTTTTCCTTATTAGTCTCTAACCCTATTAGACATTTTACTGATATGATATCCCATTATTCCGCTATGTGTCCTCAAAGTAGAAAGTGTGAAAATTTGTTGTCAAATTTTGAGTGATGATTATTTACGAAATTCTTTCTAACTTTCATGAAAATTTCCTAATTAGTACCTTGTCCTATTAGAATTTTTACTGATTTTCTGTTTCTGTATAATGAACACTTTCCATACTTTTTAAATTTCTAGGAATTTGTTCATACATTCTACGAAGCGATACTATTTTCTTTATCCTTTACAAATTTGCAGATTTCATTCTAGGAACAATCTACAAGAGCTCTCGATATAATACAGACTTGTTTTGCTAAGATTTGCTGAAAAATTCTTAATTTTTAAGATACGTTCCGGATTATTCAAATGCTATGAATTTTGTTCATACATTCTATGAAGTGTCTCTTTTTTCTTTATTTTCTCGAAGAGTTTCAAATTTTATGAATTTCTGTTTAAGAACTACCTCGAACGATTCTCAACAAGTTATAATGTAATAAAATACAATATATAACTAATTTAAATTGTATGAACTTGTACATAGCTTCTATGAATTTCTTTACATTTTTTTCGGTTTAGGAATTTCTTGACATATTTTAGGAATTTTCATTTATACTGTACCGGAAAGAAATAAGTGTCTTCATAAAAAGATAAATTTTCTTTCAGATTTGTCTAAAGCAAATAATTCTTAAAACAAGAAACGACTTCTTAAAAATACAAAAAATTTCATGAAATGTATGATGATGTTCCTAAAATTAAAAGTATATATAAGGATTTGGTTTCTGAAGATAACGAATTAGTTCCTTAATGCAATTCGAGGCTTATAAAAATGCAGTTGTTTTAAATTTGAATTTTTATTTCTATGAAATAAACATATGAATATCCTGATATAATATCAGCTGTACGATATTTACAATAAATATTAAAACATTTTATTAAATTATTTTTAAAGCCATTAAACATTTTTAATTTAATTTTTTTAAAAGAAGTAAATAAAAATCGTATTCTTAATATGTTTTAAAATAGAGAAAAATATCCTTTTGTAGTCACTCCCAATCCTTTAATTAGTTAATGATACCATCACCAAAATTTCTTCCTCTGACCTTCTTCGTTTCCTGCCCCTGTATAGAAATCCATTGAACTGTATCATATTTGCTAAATGGTCGTCTCCTCTATCTCTCAATTGGTGTAATTATCGGAAATGTCTTTACTTAATAGATACTTGGAGAAACGAATAGCAGCAGCTGAAACAACAACAACCAAAAAACGGAATTAATTTACAGCGAAACACTTGAAGCGTGAAGTGTAACAAAAATCCTTTTTTTATAAAGGATGACTTATAGATGTATTAAACTTTTTTGTTGTTGTTGTCGTTTTCCAAATAGACTGAATGACTGGCTTTTTGTTTCAAACTTTTCTATGTGAAATAGATTTGTTCGCTATACACGAGTCAATAATATCTGTTAGGCAGCCACCCAGCAACAGTTGAGATTTATGGGATTTTTGTTGTTGTTTTTTTTTTTGGCAAGGATATTAAAGCAACTGGTGACAAAGGCTGTTGCTTCTGCCTTTTTCGGTACCATTGGCATGGCAGTAGAAGAATTTTTGTCAAAGTAATTGATTACATGGTAACAATTGTAGAAGATAGCTTGTTTTATTTTTTTTTTTTTGAGCTGTCATAGTCAAGTATTTATCTAAGCTTAAGGCGTGTAATTTTATTTCACATTATTGTTGGATTTTGTTCTTCTTTTTTTGCTGCCACATTGAACGACTTGCTGCTGTGCTATTCTTTCTGTTTCTTATCTTTTGCAAAAATCTAAGCAAATTGTTATAATGATTTGGAAATCCTTGTTATGTTTACTACAAATATACACGCTATGAACGTGTCTATTTCAAGGATAATTTTCTTCTTCCACCCTCTTCCCATTGACACGTATTTGACATCATTGCTCGCTCATTGAAGCTAAGTGTCTTATTTAGCTGTAACAGCTGAATCTACATTTATAGAAGTCGAAACATATTCGAGTGTTTTCTTCTTCCGATTTTCTATTTAACTTGTAATGAACTTTTGTAAATGTTATTGATTTTCGGAGGGCAAATATTACGTGTTTTTCTTGTTTATGAATTAATGTTGTTACTACTACTGCTAAGAACATGTCTAGCTGGCAATTTATTCATATAACAACCTCCAAGTCCCCTCTTATCCTGAAAATAGCACATATCATCATATGTGTAATTGTTTTCTATGTTTATTTCTGTCTTGTTCTTCTCTATAAATATAAACTTGTAAAAGCATACTTTTAGGCCACGTTCTATTAGTATATCACACATATCATATTCTCCCCTAGAAGTTGTAGTAGTAGTGGCTTCTAGTAGTTTTTTCTGTTCTCATCATAAATTTCTTTTTGAATATTATCATCAGTATCATCATCATCACGATGAACTCCTGCGAACTAAATATGTGAATAAAAATAATAATTTGTAGATACATATGTAATAGCTTGTATCTTATTGTAGGTGGAAGATTGGCGTACAAAAAACTTAACCTTCTATATTTGTTTTATTTGCTGTTAGATAAACTTGTAAATCTTCTTTCATATGTGAATGTATGTCTCTCTGTCTGTATTTCTATTTGTAGGAAAATTATTATTTTTCTACTTTTTTCCTCATAGACTAAATAAACAAATATTATGTTACATAGATAGATTTGTATCAAAGTTTTCAGGAGAAAAATATTCTCATGGTCTTCTGGAGATTTTTTGTGAGCAGTGTTTTTTCTTTTTTTTTGGATTATAATATACTAGGAAAAATTCTGTACTAAAAATAGTTGATGATTTGTAAAAACACTCCAAAATATTACTCAAATGTTACCAAAAAAATTCTATATCATGTTTGGGATTATATATATATATATATATATGATTCCGCAATTGTTACATTGGGCGCCACTAATTTTAAGTCGAGATGAATTCATACTTTTCATCACACAAAACATTTGGTTGCTAAATGTGGTTTCTAGAACATAACATGAGATCTATGAAAGTGTTCATAAATTCTATGAAATTTTTCATAATATCCGTCCTAATTTTAAGACGATGTGATTTTATTTATTTTAGCATATATAACATTTTAGGGCAAAATATTGTTTCTAGAACATACTATTATATCTATGACAGTGTTCATAAATTCTACGAAATTGTTCATATGTTCATATTTTCCATTTTCATTTTAAGTCGATATGAATTTATATATTTCAGCATGCATAACATTTAAGTACAAAATATGGTTTTTAGGACTTAATACAATCTTTGTATGAAAGTGTTTATAAATTCTGGGAAATTGTTCATATTTTAATTTGAGTGCAATATATTGTTTCTAGAACATACTATGATATCTATGAAAGTTTTCATAAATTCTACGAAACTGTTCATAATTTGTATCTACATTTTAAGTCGATATGAATTTATATATTTCAACATGCATAACATTTGAGTACAAAATATGGTTTTTAGGACTTAATACAATCTTTGTAAGAAAGTGTTCATAAATTCTAGGAAATTGTTCATATTTTAAATTTTTCGAATCGTTTTTATTATCTGATCGTCTTCATTTTGATTACAAGAAAATAATTGATTTTTTGATACCTAAAAAAAAATTGCCACATTTGCTAATGCTAGGTCTGGATAAAATTTATGAACAGTGTTTGTAAATTCTATGAAAATGTTCATAATATTGTAATAAAAAGGTATTTCTATATTTTTTGTATCTAATTTTTGGAGATTATGACATTATTCTTCGAATTTAATATGAAACACATATAATATTTAAATTAATAATAAGGTTAATTGCAGTTAAGAAATTGTTGTTTAAATCTATGACCACTTTCATAATATCCATGACAGTTTTCATTTATCAGTTTGTTTGGATGGTCTATAAGTGTGCGTTTTATTTTTCGAACATAATTTGGTTTTAAAATATAATTTTTCAATATGCTGGCATTGATTGTCCTCATAAAATCATTTATTTAAAAAATTTTAACTCTGGTTGGCCTCTAAAAAATATTATTTTAAATATTGAGCTCTGTCTGACATGCAAAAACAAATTCTTTGAAAAATATGGCTCTGAGAAAAGATTCTAAGTAGAGTTTTGTTCATGATGACTCCTCATGTACATAGGAATTTAGTATTAACTGATGATTTTGATGATTTTTTTTTTTTGTGTTTTGAGTTGAATGAAGTTTTCCAATGGAAATGAAGGACACAACCAATGTCTGGCAGCATTTATTGTTTTGGGAACCTAGGTTTCGAATCATTTGAGTTTTTGTCATTTAATAAATATGTCAGTTTGATACATTTTTCAAGTTCCACGTTGGACGCCATTCATAGTCTACCAATTACGGAATTCCATAATTTACATAACTTTATTTTGTTGTTTAATTTTTTTGGTTACGATATTCCCACTGCAGTCTTCCGGAAGGTATAACCGCATTTATAAAACCCAATAGACTGAATCAACTTCTTGTCCACGTTTGGCGCCAAACAATGTAATTCCGAAAAACATTTTGCTATTGATTTTTTTTGTTTTTTTTTTTTAATACAAAATCGTTCATAAAATCATACCCATATTGGGCGCCAAGTACTTTGATTTGAAGAAGATCCGGTTCATTTTTTTGGAAATTAATGCTGCTTATCGTCTGTATGTAAATAAAATTGGTCTTTGTAAATTTAATGGTTCTAGTCTCCCCTCACATTCCTAGTTTCACAAAAAAATTAAATTGGTTTTTGCAAATATTTCACTTTGCAATAGGAATATTTTGTTTAGCTTGGGCGCCACTTTTTACATTTTCATATATCATTACCACCTTTCTGATTTTCCCTGAATGTCTTGTTTCCCAAAGAAATTTCATTTTTAATATCAATTGGTTTTTAAGATATCAATTGGTTTTTAAAATACCAACCCCATGGCGCCAAATATCATCTTTAGGATGATGATTTGTAACTTAGCCTTTCAGATTCGTTTGGAATTAAAAAAATCTTCAATATAATTTATTTATTTTTTTTAATAGCTCCGCTTCCGCTTAATTTTCTGTACATCAAAGTTCCCTAGTCAAGATATCCAGCCTGAGTGTATGTAATTTCTCAGAGCTAAATAACATACAAATTACAATGATACAGTTTCAATATAAGGGGTTCGACCTTTTTATGAGGGCTTTAAATGTTCAACCTGGTCGAAATTAACTTAGTTTTTTTCTTGTTTTGTTTAAAATTTTAGCTTTCAATTTTATTGGAATAGGTTAGCAATTATTTAAAAAAAATAAAATCCATTAATAGCTATTGGGCTCCATTTTATAAGATTTTTAAATATCTAAAAAACCTATTTCTGTATTCTCTTGGATATGCATAAAATACCCTGCATATTTTATTCGCATTTAAACTATTCAATATCGACATTATAATAAAATATAAAATTTTCTACTCCATGTTGGTAATGAAAGAAATATTTTTACATTTCCTTTGAGAAATTATTCTTTTTACCACTGTGTGTGCGTGTGTTTTTGACCACCCTTCTCTATTGCAAAACAAAAAAAAACAAGTAAAAAAGCGTTAAGTTCGGCCGGGCCGAACTTTGGATACCCTCCACCATAAAAATACTGACCATTTTTTGAAATGAAAACATAGGGAAAATACATATAACCATAATTCTTCCAATCGATTGCTGTAAACCAAATAGAAAATTCAGCAATTTCAATGAGGGTTTTCCTAAAATCTCAAAACCCTAAAATTTTGACATATATTATTAACGCATGGTATGGTGAAACATGTGTATAAAATCCTGAAAATATTCCAATTTCGAGGGCAATATTATATATGAGGCATACTTAAGCGGGACCAATATTGACAACATTGTGTAGGAATTAGCAACTACTTGGTGTTTTCATTATATAAGGGGTTAGGCCTAATTAAGGCCGATGCAGCTCAAGTTCCGAGCAAATATTTTAGTTTTGAATTTCAATACCGTCCATCACGCTAAATATTAAATAGGTAGGATGTTTTATATAGGACCTGGTCCTAAATGCGGGTCAATATAGTTCATTCTCAAACCTCACGTTTTAGTTTTTAGGTCAAGATAAAAATGATTACAACATATGGCTAAATCGACTAAATCGTTTTAGAATTCCATACTATGTGAACTGAAAATTTCGTCTGCCGAATAACCCCCCTACTATGGTGGAATACAGCTACATGGGATAACCCCAACACCCGGAAAACATCAGCTAACTATTTTAAAATAAAAAAGGGGGTTATAAGGGGACTACCCCTAAAAGGGGGTGAATATTAATAATTTTTGGTAGGGAGATTTGTTACCATATACGACTACAAAATACCAAATTTCAGCGAAATCGGTTGAAAAACGCGCTCAAGAACCCCAAAATACCGCAAAATTGGGGGTACCCTTATATGGGGGCTACCAGAAAAAGTGGACCTATATTTATAATTTTTTGTGGAGATATTAAGTACCCAATAAGAACCCTATGTAGCAAATTTCAGCGAATTCGGTTGAAAACCGCGCTCAAGAACCCCAAAATACCGAAAATTTGGGGGTACCCTTATATGGGAGCTATGCCTAAACGTGGACCGATAAAGCCCATCTTCGAACTTGACCTGCCTGCAGACAAAAGACGACTCTATGCAAAATTTTGGCGATCTATCTCCATTCGTTTAGACGCTAGAGTGATTAACGGACAGACGGACATGGCTATATCGTCATAGAATTTTACGCTGATCAAGAATATATATACTTTATAGGGTCGGAAATGATTATTTCGATGCGTTACAAACGGAAAAACAAAACTAATATACCCTCCATACTATGGTGGAGGGTATAAAAAAAAATAAACATGAAAAACCAAAAAATTATATGGCTTTTATTTTTATTACATTTGAATAGACCTCTATGTCTGCCTGTCTGAAATTTGAGAATAAGGGGGTTGATTTCTTCTAAGAAATTTGATATAAAGTTGTTCCATCTCTACAAATGTGCATATTTATCTATTTTGTTTCCTGAAACAATAATAATAATAAAGTTTTATATATGATATACCATTTATTTATTACATATCTATGTCTGGAATAATAAATATGGGATGCTTAGCCACCACCACTACACCCTCTCAAAAAAACACCTTATAAGTTTTTTCTAGGTCTGTAATCTTTTTGTGGGGAAGAGACTGAGGGTGTAATGTTTCACTTTTTCCTTGAATTTATGTTTCCTCTTCTCTCCCGCATTTGTCATTCTGATGACAATATTTTAAAGAAAAAAATTTTTCAGAAAGGAAGACCCTCCGTCCAGTCAGCCTATCTGCCTGCCTTGCCTCTTATAACAAATGTTTTGTCATTTGGAAGGGAGAGGGGGAATACAAAACAAAATACATCGTTTATATATATTAACACTCGTATATAAATATTTGCATATCTTTAGACATTTACAAGGTCCTCTTCTGTCTCTCCCTCATATTGCTATATGGTATATGGCCTAAATATTTAAGTGTTTGAGAATTTTTTCTTCTTCTTACATTCATTCATCCTTGTTGTTATTTCCTTATTTATTTCCATATTTGTTGTCACATTGAATTTTTGTTAGTAGATGTCCTTTTCACTAGTTGCTGATGATGATGTTTAATGTGAGACCCGGTGTCTCACTCCCTCCCTCTCTCTCGCAAATGTTTGGAGGATAATAAATTTGTTATAAAAACCCCGAAAACTTTCCAAGCATTAACAAGTTGCCACTTTTGTTTGTTGCACGTTTTTATTTTATTTCGTTGTTGTTTTTTCCTTGGCACCTTTCTCCTTGGCCGGTCCTTGTTTATGGCCGTTTACGTTGTGTCGTCTCTAAGCCATAAACTATGAAAAGTACCAAAAACGTAACATTATTCGGTTGCCCTTTTATTCGTTTGCATTTTGACAGTTTTACACTTTATTTAAATACATCCTGTCATTTTAGATAAACAGCAACAAGATTGTTGCGACATGTTCGGCGAATGTCCGTTGCCATTTTATTCTATTCGTTATTTTAGTCTATTGTGATCAAGTTTGCCAGCATTTTCCCTACCATTTTTCCTCCATTTGTAATTCTATAGAATATTTATATATATATACATTACTACATATATCGTCATCATCCGACGTTGTCTCCCTCACTATGCACGTCGTCGTCGTCCTTCCTAGTCATATCACTTTCCTATTCTCATAATACAAACAACAGGGCCATAACAATATTAAAATGAAATTTGTTTAGAGAGAGCGTTTTTTTGTCGTTTCGTTTAGCCTGCAGACATTGCCAACCTCTATATTTCCTACATGCCAGAGGCGGGAGGGGAGGAGCCTACATTTACCTGCTACTAATAGACAAGGCATATTGCCACAGTTTTCCCATAGATAAAGCGACTGGAAACTTATATCTGCAATATTTTGTTCTATATTTTTTCTGTCTCTTCCTCTCTCTGTGTGTTTTGTTTCGGCTCACGTACACGTGAAGGAAATTTATGAATGTGGCAGATTTCTATATTTCTTCTCCCCTCCCCGCCACTACTATGTGGTTCCTCTATTGAGGTGGCTTCATCGCAACACTCGCATCTCCATATTGTTATCATAATTTGTTATCATTGTTTTATACTCCATGCTATAGCCCTCACGCGTGTATCCTTTTCCAAGTATTTCCAAATGTGATAAAGTTTGGCGTGTGTATGTGTGCCCTATAATAAAAAACGTAAAGCTACAGGTATACCACCATACGCTATAATATTTTTGAAGGCTGACTGGCTAGATAGATAATTTTATTGAAAACCATAGACATGTTCTATGGAGTGGTTTGGTGTCGGAGGGGGGATGAAGCTACAAAATATTTAATATAGTATGTAAATCAAAACGAAAAATTGTGGCAAAATATAAAATGTGTGTGTCTATAGATATATAGAAGGTCATTGGACACATTTTGGAAAATAATATATATTATTGAGTAGATAATGTATTGGGGAATTCACGGTCTATCCCATTGGATTATTTACTTAAAATAAAGATATATTTATTATTTTTTTCTTTTGAGGGGAGAAGAGAACGAAAGGAAATTGAAAAATATTTGGCAGGATGGGGGAAATGTGTTTAGAATATTTAAGATACATATTAAAATGATGTTCTATGAATTTTATGTTGGGCGCCAAATTTATAGAAAGTCTATAAAAAATCAATTAATTTTGTGAAAATTCCTCATTTTGGGCGCCAAACTCCAGTTACTACGAAAAATAGTATTTAATTAAAAAATGTGGGATAGAAGTCTGTTGCGAAATGTGAAAAATTATATTGAAAACATATTTATAAAGCGGAACGGCAACTAATTGAACTCCGAATATTTCTAGTTATCCCATGTCGAAATCACGATTATTTTATTGATACGAACTCTTCAAAAATACGATGTTTTTCTTGTTAATAACAAATCAATTATGCATAAAATTTCAAAATATTCATGCCTAGAATTAGGTAGTTTCGAAATGAGAGAACTATTCCGCAAAAGAAACAATGGGCAAAGATCCTGCTTTCGTCCATCTAGTTCTTTTTTGTTCATTATTGTTCTCGTTCACCTTGTGACAGAACATTTGTTCCATAAGCCGAGCTTAAAAAAGATTTCCAGGCGCGTCGGTCTTGTGCGCAGCTCTTCCAATTTGAAAGCCCATGTTCCGAAATGTTTTCTTCCACTTGATCTTTCTATCGAATTTGTGGCCTTCGCCTTCTGCTTGAATCATCAGTTGTCTCGCTTTTCTGTGCCTAGTTCACTTATTTCCTCTTGATTCAATCGTTATTATAGATGATTCCGTTCATTGACAAAATGCACTGTACAATGAAGGATTGTACTAAAAGGGACCACGCGCAACTTAGGTCAGTCCCAGATCATCCTAATTAAGACAGAATTATTATGTAACGAACTAGCTTCAAAAAACTATTCTGCAAAAGGAAGGACAGGTACTAGGTTCGGATTCTGCATTCATCTAGTTCCTTTTGCCCCGTTTGTTCATTGTTTAATCTCGTTCAACTAGTTCAATGACCGAATGGACTATTAAACTAAATACCGAACGATAATCATGTTTAATTTATCCCAATAAAATATTCTGCAAACAAACGATCTGTACTCGGTTCGATTCCTTCATTCACCTAGTGCCTTTTTTCCGGTTGTTCATTTTTTTAACTCGTTCAACTAGTACAATGGATGAATTATTAAATTCCCAACAACATGATTATAGTTGGGAATTTTATAATTCATTCAATTCAATCAATTCACCCTGATAAAATCTTGAAGGTTTACGTTGGGCGCCAATTTAAGTACCTTAATTTTTAGAAGCTCTGATTCTTATAGCGTGCTTTCAATACTTCTCCGACCCGCAAAAAAAATGTTTAAACCTTATTTTATACAACAAAATTGCCAATATGTGATTTTTGGGAGCTACACTCATATTGGGCGCCCTTTTTATTATGAAAACTTCTCGTTAACTTCAAGTTTACACATAGATCAAAAATATTTATTTTAATATAAAAACTATTGGCATTCATATTCCTATGAACTTATACTGGAGCCATGTTGTTCGCCAATTTCTGAAAACCGATGAAGGGAAGAGTAATTTTTAGGGACTATTAGACGAAGTGTGATCAATAGATATTAGAACCCTGAAAATAAATTCGTCTTTTATTTGTTTCTACTTCGGTCCTTTTTGGAAGCCAAATGACAAGGACCAATGGCCGGCTATTTCGATAAATATAATATTAAAACGATTATCAGGTAAAAAAAGTCTCCCTAAGAGAGTTCATTTTTGTACAGTACATCTGAGACACAATTTTTATTACTTACCTATTTTTTACTCCGTAATAAAGGTTGGGCGCCACCATATAGGCATACAAATGATTTATAACGATTTTTCTAAATATTCAAGGGCGTTTTAATGTTAATTTTAAGAAAGCCTTCTTGGGCGCCAATTTCATTGATTAACCCTTTTTCAGTCTGAAAAAAACTTCAACTTCAAGTTGAATTGCATTTTATTAATCGGCAGTGATAGAATATTAACATTAATATAATTTTGCATTCAAGGGCGATATAAAATTTACTTTAAGAAACCCTGCTTGGGCGCCACTTTCATTGATTTACCCTCTTTCAGTCCGAAAAAATTTAACTGAGATTTCTAACTAAAAATTATTCATAAAAGTATTCTTAAATAAAATTGAATTGCATTTTATTAATTGGCAGTGATATAAATTTAACTCTATTGTTGTTAGTCTTGCTTGGGCGCCACTTGTATTATTTAACTCAGCTTTAATCTGTAGAGAGTCAAATTTTTAATTTAAATTTAAAATTTGCTTTCGCTATTTCAAATATAGTTCGTAATAAAGGCCTAGCAATGGAAAGGGTCTGTAAAACACAATAATTTAAATTTTGTACTCCTTGGGCGCCACTTCTATTATATTTAAGTGTATTATCAATTGTTTTCAATTTTCAATATATGTTCTTAATTTTTTTTTCTCACATTTCACATTGGGCGCCACTTCCATACATGAACGAAAACTACGGCACGTCGGAATTAAAATAATGACGTTTTGTGTCGAAGTATAGGTCTCTGAACACTTTAGAAAACAAATATACACATTCGTTAAAATTTTTCAGTCTGTTTGGTGTATAGCAATTTAACCACGTTGGGCGCCATTTTAACTAGGAAAAAATTTAATTTAAGAAATGTTAAAATAATTATAGATTAAGAAGGCTTACGTTAATAGAAATGATTTTTAAAATTCAATGCAATAAGTCTGACAGGAAATTTTACGTTCGGCGCCATTTTTATATCCTATTTTGAGAATTTTGGTTTATATTTGTTACCCCATTTTTCGTTGGAAAAATTTTTTGGCTTCTTTTCACTTTGGTCGCCATTTTAATCCTTCAAAAGAACCCTGGTAAATACAAACAAATTAAATTGTCCTTTGGTGACAAAAATTAAAGTTCTCTATAGTCCGATTACTTGCCAATATTTTATGAACATTTTCTTGTAAAAATTCCGCAGCACCTGTTAAGCCCCAAGTAGCCTGCTTTTTTACTTTGAATAAATGTTTTGTTTTGTTAAAATATTCTTGAAATACAATATGATTGAAGTTTTAAGCCTAGAAAAAAAAAACATTTCACTTAAATATCATATTCAAAATAGACAGGCAGCAGCAACAACAATAACAACAAAGAGAAAAATATCTGGACTTTTAACTGGCATAAAGGTTAAATAAATGCGAAATAGCTATGGGGATAACGACGATGTGGATGATGATGCCAGTGATGGCTCTGACAATGATGGCAATATTCCCACGAAACAATCAAACAAACAGAAAGACAGACAGACAGACGTTTTGATGTTGATGTTTGTTGTTGTTGTTAAGCGCGAATATGCCTTGAGATAAAATGGAAATGTGGCTGCTGCCTGTGCTAGATGGTGGTGGGAGAGGTTTTTTGCATAAAATTATGAAAATATACCTTTACCTTAGTGGAGAAAATAGAAAAAATAAATGAAAGCATGTCGGGGCAAGAAGCGTATTTTTTTTTGTTTATACAACTGGCATTTGTACGTTATTGTTGTTGTGATATGTTGTCCTTTTTTCTTGCTTGTCTTAACTGACAACTTAAGGTAATTGTTTTGCCATGCTTGTTAAAATCATCATTCCTAGCCTCCACCCACCCTCTCTATGAATTTAAAATTGTTCCCAATATAACAAATGAGGATTGGTTGCCCCTGGAGCAGCAGCAACAGAAACCATAGCTTTTTGAACTGCAATTATAGAAAAAATAAAATAAAAATCCTTCTCCATAAGAGATCACATTTCATTTGTCTTATTCTTGGTGGATAGATGTCTTAGGTCCGTTGTGTTGTGATGGCCCTTTTTTAATATTATAGATATCATTCGTATCCTCCACCCGCCCTCAGTTATCATTATAATCTAAATATTATCTTTAAATCATATCCATTCTCCTCCCCCTGCTTTTTGTTGCTATGTAGTCTATTATTTATCTGATGTAAAGGATATCATTTCATAATTATGATAGGATATGACAACGACAATGACGATTGCATATTGAGACCATCAGTAATCGTAAAAGTTGAACTAATTGACCTCATTCTCAAGACACACAGAATGTAGACAAGAGAATGTTCTTAGGATTTTATATGGCCATCATCGATATCAATTAACCATTTGGTTGGCCAACCAATTTTCATTTTTGCCTTAACGGGACGGATATTCACATTTCCAATTACGACGACAGGCAAGCATCAACCCCCAACCCCACCACCACCCTCCTTTGTCGCCATCCATTAAATAATGACTATTTGCCATTATCCTCAAAATTTAATGAGAAAGGGGGAGCGAGAGAACATCAACTGTGGTTTTCATTTTCAATGCTATGCTATAGGCTTAGCGACCAAAAACCAACAACAACAACAAACATCCCATGAAGACAATTAATTTTCAACCAAAATTTTATGATTTATAACATTTCAATATTGCTGGTGTATTTCTTGTTGTTGTTGTTGCTATTTGGTCGCCCTATTATCATTCGATTTGATTTATAAACAATTTGATTGTTGTAATTATTATTGGTTTTTGCACACAATATCTCTACATACATACATTTACATGGAAATAGAATTTATTTTCTATGTGTTTGTGTGTGTGTGCGTGCGTCATAATATATATCTATAAAATATATATCTAAAGAGATCATATCATTATCATGATTGTTGTTCTTATATTTATAATTAAAATCATTGTAATTGTTTCTATTATATCTCTGGTGTATGTGTGTGTGTGTCATATATTTCAATATTTGCCCAAATATATACCCTGTAGGGAAATCTGATGTATCAACGATAATTCTAATTGAGTTATGAACTAGTTGCGAAATGAATTTGGATTGCAGACCACAAAAATGTTGTCTCTGTCTTTATTGAAGTTGGGCGCCATTTTATATGTCATTGTAAAAAGGCAATATATTAATAAAATAGTGACGAATATATATAATGAAACAAAAAATCTGAATTAAATTGTCTATATTATTTTTTTATATTTCGCGTTGGACGCCAAACAGTTCAATTTAGGATTTGAGTACAACAAAAATGTGTCTGGGTCTCATTTTATGTTGGGCGCCATTTGTGCCAATGTGCAATATTTTCCGTTATCCATGTTTAATAGCTAATTTATTTCAAATTTATTTTAATATATGCTCCACGTTGGGCGCCATTTGCGATTTTGTTGATCCTTTTCTATCATTGGTATAAATCTTACCTACAAATCCCTTTACATATTTTTTAATAGAAACAGTTCTTTTTGTGGGTAAGCCTCTTAAAAAAGCCCCACGTTGGCCGCCACTATATAATTAATAACGTATTTACAGATTATATTACCGTTTTTATTTCGCCTTGGACGCGATGCTAAAAGTCTAAAATAAAAATAAGGTGAAATATAATAGGAAACTAATTTGTTGTTATACGTTATACCTCACGTTGGGCGCCATTTACAAACCAAACTACGATGGGGCATGGGCATGGTTTTGTGATATTTTTGCTCTCTTTCTATCATTGGGATAAATTTTACTCACAAATCCTTTTATATATTTGTTTTAATAGAAATGGTTCTTTTAGAAAAGCCCCACGTTGGGCGCCACTATATAATTGATAACGTATTTACAGATTATATTACCGTTTCTATTTCGCCATAGACGGAAGAAATGCTAAAAGTCTAAAATAAAAATGATGTGAAATATAATAGAAAAATAATTTGTTGTTATACGAAATGCCTCACGTTGGGCGCCATTTACAAACCAAACATAGAAAACATACGGGTTTTTCTGATATACCAAGAAATTTATTTTTTCATAGATTATTTATGTAATAACTGTGTATCTGCATCTTTATATAAATATGTATTTTTTCATCGATGTGTATATTTGTGTGTAATGTATCTTTAGTTTTAATTTTTTTACAAAATGTGTATGTTTAGTGTTTTTTATCTTCACTCTTATTTATATGTTTTTCTTACAATCATTTAAATATAAATAAATCAAAAATTATATATCGATGTATGTATGTTGTCATCACTTATTTATGTTATTGATTTTTATCTCCTTCCACTTGATTACTAAAATATGTGTGTTCTTTTTTTCTGGTTTCATTTTAGGTAAGAATTGAAGACCAACTACAGCAACAACAACAACTATTTTTACATAAACTCAATTATTTGGTAAGCCAGAAAAAACAAAATTAAATATATATTTTTTTAAGATTTGAAAATGAAAAAAAAATAATGTTGATTAGGAATTGTATTCTTGGTCAGGCAGACTAATAAGACATATTTTTAAGGTTAGGGTTTTCTAAAAATAAATCCTTAAGACCTTAAATCCTTAAGACCTTAATCCTTAGACCTTGTAAATCCTTAAGACCTTAAAAAATATGTTTTAAAATATCCGCGCCTAAGGATAGACCTTACAAATATTTTTTTTTTTAAATTAACGCCTATAGTCATTGACAAAATATTTTTAAAAATAATAAAAAAATATTTTTAAAAACATCTACGCCTTAGAAAGGCTATGAAAAATATTTTTTTAAACCCGTGAGCGGAGCAGTATAGTCGGACGGGGCCGACCATATGATACCCTACACAACATCAACGAAAATCTAATTTTCTATGGTTTGATATTCTGAATTTGGGCAATCTTTCGCGATATTTGCCCACCCCTTGCCCGACTAGACTTCTACAAATATTACTAATATTCAGTACAGCTCTTCTAATTACTTGTACAGATCCCCTTCACCGTGGGTTGTGTTGTGATTTTCGGCTTTCAATAGCGGCTTATAAAATGACTCATAAAAACACAAAAAATTAAGTTTTCTGGTCACTTCATCCCAATATTATTATCTGATCATCACCGAAAATTATAAGCGTTGTCCTTGATCCTCATCCTCATGGAAAATTGCAAAACGATCAGCGCTATATTTCCACCCTCTAGTGTGGTAATGAGTTACTAAATAATATATGAACACGTAAGGACATGTAAATATTTAAGTGTAACTTCCACATCCCGAGTACACACGACAATGCAATTTAAAGGTAAACCACTCCTCTTGGATATACTATCAATTCTCGGGTCTATGTCCTTCAGGAGAAAAAAATATATACGCCATAGAATACAGATTTGTCATGTTCCACACAAAAGCCAGGGTCCATTTGACCGGATAAATATAGACCAATCTTTATCAAAACTGGCATGCAAAAATTCGGCCTCTGAAGCGACCAGAAAAACCGATAATATTAACCGATCTTTTAAAAAAACAATAGGGATCTTTATTGGCCAGAACCCGTCCTACATGCAAAATTTCGTGTGGCCTGTACCGTGTTTACAAATTATAATTGGCAGACGGACGGATACACATGTCTAGATCGCTAGTCGTGATATGACGATCGGTATACTTAAAGGTGTGTCTAGGACCAATATTTCGCGGCGTTACAAACTTTTGGGGCTGCACAAACCTATAACACCCTGACAACATAGTTGTGTAGGGTATAAAAATTCACGCATTTGATAGACCATGTAAAAAAAATATTTTTAAAAATCCACGCTTTTGACAGTCCTTTTATGGTTCTCGAAGGATATACATATTTAGTGGCCGTCGAAAAATTTTTATTGAAAAATCACGCCTTTTACAGTCCTCCAAAAAATATTTTGAAAAAACACGCCTCGGCCCTAGAGAATAAATGTTTTATAGAAATTCCCTGTGTTCTATAGTCCCCAAAAAATATGTTTAACAAAAATCCACGCCTTTTATTGTCCTCAAAAAAATATGTTTAAGGGAGAAGTTTTTAAAAATTTGTTTTGCATTGTTTCCGCCATTCTCCCCCAATCTCAAAAATTCTACTGGTCATTATCAACTGACCATTTAAAATGTGCCGCCTTGCCATATTCCCCAGCATTCATAATAGCGATTGTGAAGGGTCCATCGTACCCTCCATATTAAATGTGTTGGAACATTGTTTGTATACAATAATAAATACAAACCAAAATACACACCGATACACACACACACACCAATACATACACACTAGCTCTCTATAAAACAAATGTGATGTGAATCCGGGCCATAGTAGCAGCATAAATGTATGACATTGCAAATGTCTGTGCAATATATGAATTTCACTATTATTGTGTGTGTGTGTGAGTGTATGTGTGTTCGGATTGTGTACTACTTGCTCATATTTTCCGCTTTGCCAGACCATAATTGAATTTTAAATAAACCCATTCGTCGTAGTCGTCGTCATTGCTGCACCACTATCCTGGTGCGTTTGCGATTCTGTTGTTGTTCTTCTTCTGGTTTCATTTATAGTGAATATTGTGTATGTATCTGTGTGTTTGTGTTGCACTTATCCTTCTTTCGTCTGTTGAAGATCACATGAACGCACACACACACACACACACACATGGTCTCATTCTGATGGCTGACTGAGGCAAGGCAAGGATGATGATGACGAATCCGTTTTCTCATTTAATAGCTATATATATGTATGTGTGTGTGTGTGTGAAGAATATATGAATGGTTATTGTGTACTGCCCTTGTGTCCCGATTCCTCTTCAACTTATATTTATAGAATGAAGCATTATATCTCAGCAAATGCGCGGGTGTATACAATTTGATAACTGTAAATATATATCTATATATGAAATTGATGATGTATGTACGGGCGAGAGAGAGATTTTCAGCAGCTTGCCAAGGTTCTTGACTGTTGAAACTATCATCTCTGGCATTTCATGTGTGTGCAGCAATACTTTAACTATCTACTACTCCTCATCCTCCGCCTCCCTTGGTATATGTATGTCACCTGGATTTTTTATTTCGTTCGTTTTCATTTTTCCCTTTCATAAAAAAATCCACTATAGAGCTTCGATATGGGTTTCGAGGAGGAGGATGAGGCATGGGAGTGGGGTTGCGATGCTCCATGGAGTGGTAAGCCTGTGTTGACGTCTTATGAATGGGTTTCAATTCCTGTTTTTTCTTTTTTGATATTTCATAAAATATTTAACATTAAACTTTTGCACCCCACTATTACTGCAATTGCTACCTGTTTGAATGGATGCTGGCTGCATTTTTTCCCTATCCTTTGTGCTGCCATCTGCCAGGAGATGAGTGCCTGGATGGCTGACTGGTTGCTCGCCGGCATGCCTGATTCCTTGTGATGTTGTGTTAAAAGATGAGACACTTGCTTTTGCCTTTGTTGCTGTCATTATTTGCCATGGAAGATATTCTACCATCATGCAAGGAGGTCCACAGCCAGCTAGAGGTCCTTGTCTCTGGGTGTATCAGTGTGTGTGTTTGTTTGTGTTCACGTCTTGTGGCTGTATTTCTTATAAGTATCTTAGCATCTTACAATCCAATAAGCGAGCATATTTCGTTACCTTTAATTCGTATTATTAGATATGTTTCTAGGATTTCATGATATGCCATGTACATGTGGAGGAGGAGATGGGAAAATGGTGTCCTTTTTTTGCTTTTATTTACCGCAAGCATTTTGTCCATGTCTTTCACAAGGACTGTAAAGTAGTAAACTGGTTGCTGAGTATTAGTTACAATCACTCAGGTTAGTTTCCAGCTTCCTACCTCCCTCCTTACCCTTCACCCTCCCTTCAACTTTTTCCTGTTGCTGTTATCCTTGAACCACTGGCAATCCTTTTTTGGCAAAGTCTTTTTGACTTGAAATGAAGTCTAAGGCATCAATGATGTCCTTTGGTATTCTTCAGGAGAACATGAAAATACTTGAAAAATTACTTTTTGGAATTTTGTTTGTTTGGACAAGGACATCTTCAGGGTAGGACATTATTTTTTTTCTTTTTGGAAAAAAGGATAAGTTAATTTTCTATTACGCTCCTTGTTATCTAATTGACTTTTCTCTTCCAACAAAAACAAGAAACAAAAGCACAAAGTTTATCTAAAGGACATTTTTAGATTTCTAATTAAAACACAACAATTCACATCTATTGTGGTCCTCCGCTCTCCATACCTCTCCTTAAAGCTTAGCTCATTCTCTCTCTATCATTTTTGGCCACAACAAATTTGTAAATTGAATTTCAATTAATTAATAGCTTAAACTCATTATAAAAGGTTTTCTTAGCAGGTTTGCATTGTTGTGTTGTAGTTTTTGGGAACAAAGCCATTTTTGGCAACAAAAAGATAACCCCAGCAATGCCACCAGCATTCCACAAAAATCATCCTTTTGTTCTTAAGTACAAGCACAAAAGTAAAAGCCAGCCTTTTTATTTCAATGGCTCTGTGTACCACCCCTCCTCCACACATCCCCCATTTCCCTGCTGCTTTTGTTATTATAATAGCCAAGTTAATAGAGAAGAGCATTCCTTTTATTCACTCCACTCAATTCACTCATTGAGATAAAGACTTGAAATCTAGCCTTTATTTTCGAATTGTATTGTAAACGCATTCACAAGGAGTCCTGCCTTTTTTTGCAAATGGGTAGTAATGGGGGTTTGGCATGCTACAGGTTAAGAAGAAAGGCTAAGGGGGTTTGCAGGTTTTGTTACAACCTGCAAACTCCCTTAGCCTTTCTTCCACCCTTTCTCGGTAGCTCACCAAAGCCAGAAGAAGTTTTATCAATTTCATTCTTATACGAATTGAACTCTTCTATGGTCCTCTTCTCTTCCCTCCAGTACTCTTGATAAAATTTTATTAGGGGTTTTTAGTTAGTTTATATAGTAAGGTTGTTAAAAAGGTTGTTGTTTTTTATTTTAATAGTCAGTAGACAATTGTTGTTGTAATGTTTTTGACATTTGATCTAACCGTATTATGGTAATTAAATTCAATTTTTTTATGTTTATTACTGTAATACCATTAATAGTTATGGCTTACATAGACGATTAAATTTTTGTTTTCAATGCCAAAAGGCAAATGTCCTTCTACTCCTTAAAATGGGAAATGTAGAGAGAGAGGTGACAAATAATTGAAAATCGGAACATGTGTTGAATGACCTTTGGGCATGGGCAATTGAAGATAAATTAGCTTCGGAAGAAAACTATTAAAGATCGAGTGAAAAAAGCAAAATATAAAAAATAAAGTAATTTAAGAAATTCACGTCTTTTTCCTGTTCTAATAAAAATATGTTTAAAAACTCCACGCCTTATAATAGTCCACAAAAACATATTTTTAAACCAGTGAGCGGAGCAGTATAGTCGGACGGACCGACCATATGATACCCTACACAACTTCCACAAAAATCTAACTTTCTGTGGTACTACATTTTGAGCTCCTGTCCTAATAAAAATATTTTCGCCCTCTAGGGTGGCAATTGTAAATATTTAAGTGTAACTCCCATATCCGAGTACATTCGATAATGTAATTGGTATCAATTTGAAGGCCAACCACTCCTCTTGGATATACTGTCAACTTCTTGGGTCTATGCCATTCAGGGGTAAATATTTATAAACACTATAGAATAAAAAAATTTTGTCATTTTTCACACAAAAGTCAGGGTCCATTTGACCCGCTAAATATAGACTGATCTTTATGAAAACTGGCATGTTTATTTTTTGGCACGATCCCCTTCTCCATGTAAAATTTCGCGATATTCCGACCACAATTGCGGCCTCTGGAGCGAGGCCATTTCATCCCCTAAATATTAACCTATCTTTACCAAAAACAATGGGGGTCTTCATTGGCCAGAACCAACCCTACATGCAAAAATTCGTAAAGATTGGTCCATAACTGTGGCCTGTATCGTGTTTACAAATTATAATGGACAGACGGACACACATGTCTAAATCGACTCAGCTAAATATGACGATCGGTACACTTAAAGGTGGGTTTAGGACCAATATTTCGCGGGGTTACAAACTCTTGGGCCTGCACAAAGCTATAATACCCTCACAACATAGTTGTGTAGGGTATACAAATCCACGCCTCATAATAGTCCTCAATCCTTCTTCCAGATCTTCAAAACTTCATCTAGATCTTCAGGACTTCTTCTATTTTTAAAAAATCTAGGCCTATTAAAGGCCTATAATTCACCTACATATTACACTCTTAAAATAAAATTGGATTCCTAGACAATAACTTTATAACCCAGTTCATTATGAATAACCATCACGTTGGGCGCCATTTTCTATAGGCAAATTACAAATGTAACCCCTTTCATTGAATTTATCACCTTTGTTTCAAACGAATATTTATTATTTTAAAACGCTATTAGGTTTTCAAATTTTTAACACACACCCTTTACCACCTTCCCTTCGCCCCACTCCACTGTGCATTTTTACTTCACTTCTGATTTAAGCTAAATACACATGACGACGTCTCTGTTGCCTCTTAACTTTTAGACGCTTAAAATAATTACACCTTCTCAAAAAACAACAGTGTAAAAAATATATATACCAAAACAAATTTTGAAATAATAAACAATTTTGCTTTCATAATTTATTTACGAGAACTGAAAAAAAAAAACACAGAAAGGAAACGGAATCAAAATAAATACCTCAGACATTGAATACGTCTAAGAAGATAGAATACTAAGTCAGTCATAGTCAAACCACCATGAATCGTTTTTGTTTTGTTTTCTAGGCAGAGATAGATGTGTTGCCTGAATACAATCACAAACAAAAAACTGAAAATAAAATATATCCTGTCATTTGAAAAGGATATGTGTATAGAATGTGTAAAATCCTGGCTGCTATGTATGAATGAATGAACACGAATAATGATGATGATGGCAAAGTAACACAGAGACTGGCTGGTTGACTGACTGACTTTATTTTTTTTGTTTTGTTTTCAAAAATCGTAATACAAATTTGAAAACAATGCATCATGGTTTGTTTTTTTTTTCACGGTAATATGAATAGTTGAATGATGTGAGTGTGTGTTTTCAGGTCCTAGATGGAGGGCAAAGCAGTTTATTTTGTATGAGCTTTTGTTTGTAATGTTAAAGACCAGGCACGAACACTCTAACCTATATTCCTGCTGTCTACTTCAAAGGGATGATGAGAAGTCTATGGTCTATATATTTTGTAAAATATATTTTTGAAATTTTTGTAATTTAAATAAAAACAGAGAATTCTCTCACCTAAAAGTAAATCAAATCTTTGCCATAATTAAAAAAAATCTTTTCCCCGAGAAACTGATTATTTGAAATATTATATATCCGAAAATTTTACAACATCAACTCATTATAACAACGTGTGTGTTTGCATGTCATAACTTAGGGCCCCTAGAACACACACACACATACACACGCTCACATCTACATAAACATGTGTGTTAAGGCTAAAAGAGCGTGCAAATGTACTACTATTGAGTATAATATCCTCAACCATTTATTTCACTCATTTTTCGGGATAATTTTTAAAAAGTGGGGGTCGCATACACACACATCCAAACCACCCATACACTAACCCACACACACATCAAACACGTGTTCCACCCCCGCACATTAACTGCCGTTTGCAAAATCTATGACGTGATTTTGTGTTAATGTGTTCTGGTTCTGTGGGCTTTCTCTCTTCTCTGTGTTTTTAGTCCTGCCCTGGGCTATTGGCTGTTGTTGAAACTGTCTCGGTTGTTTCTATTTTCTGATGATTTTTTCCTTGTAGCTTTCATTCGTTCGTTGATTCCCTTTGTATTCTCATGTGTTGTCAAAAATGCGCAAATTGAAATAGAATATATGACTAGAGGACAAATTATCTTATAATTTACGTAACATATCCTCGTCTAAAAATGCCTGACCAGGGCATGTTGTTAGCTTGTACGTTCCGTACACTCGTACACTCGCACGCTCGCTTTGTACGTTTGCCCTTTGCTGTCTACATTATGTCAGTTACACTAGAACACCTTTCACAAATTCTAATGATGATGATGATGCCAAAGCAACAACAATAATTGACTGTTGACTTGCTTCTAGGCTAGAGGAAAATGTATAGCTGGATTTTAAAATTTATTGTGTAAGATGCGTGTTTAGGAGATTTAAACCATAGATTTGAGTAATTCCGGAAGAAGATCATGAATAAAAATATATTTAAAAAAAAGGAGTGTTCAAAAAATTTATATGTTTTTCACATATTTACAAACATATTTTGTGAAGAAACACCAAGAGGCGGGGATTTAAATGAAAACATAACAAGGCACCACCAAGAGTTGTAGATTTTTAAAAATATTTTTTCAATGACCGCCAACAGGCGTGGATATTTTTAAAAATATCTTTTCAAGGACCATCAATTGGCGTAGATTTTTTTAAAAATATTTTTTTATTCAAAGACTACCAATATGCGTGGATTTTTTTTATAAATATTTTTTCAAAGACCACCAATAGACTTGGAGTTTTAAAATATTGTTTTTTTTCATTGCTCCTCCAAGGCATGGATATTTTAAAACATTTCTTAAGCAACACCAATTCTTTTTGTGGTCCTTGAAAAATATTTTTAAAAAATCCTCGCCTTGGAGGGGCAATAAAAAAATTTTTTTTTTTTTCAAAATCCTCGTCGTTCATATTGAAAAAATATTTTTAAAACATATTTTTATTTCCGAACAGATTTTCAATTCTTAAAAAAATCGATACACGTTTTTCAAAGCTTCAAATAAAATTGCCTTCTTTAAGTACTGTAAACAAAAAAAAAATATATTCTTGCACTTTTCACAACATTGGTTCTAAGTTTTGGAGAAATAGCGAGAGAGGGGAGAGGCAAGCAAGTCGTTGGCCTCCGCCATCTACATATGAACATTTGGAAGGGTAAGCAAAAGTCAACTGTTTCTGATTCTTTTTTCTTTGTCATGTACTAGAAAGAAAGTAAATACTTGAATCCTAGAGCAACAGTAACCAGCATCCGGCAGAATAACCGACGTGTATCAGGATATATGTTGGTGTGTGAAATAAGGTTTCTGTTTCAATTTTTTTGCCACACATTGTTTGTAAGCTGTATTTGTTTGTTTATCTCATTCATTCGTTCATTTCGTTTTGTTTTCTAGTTACGGCGTACATGTCCCCCAGGTTGTCCTTGTAGACACATGAATATCCTGTAGTAGATGTGGATGTTCAGACACACACTGTAGTGTTCTGTGTCTATATATGTGTGTGTGTGTGTGATTGTATTTTCTTGAAATAGTTTTTAATACTTTTTGTTAAGTTCTAACAATGTTTGTTTTTATTTGCAACAAGTCAGTCAACAGTAGTTAGAAACTAAGAGGGGTAAATATGCGAGTTTTTCCTTTCGTCCTCTCCTTCGTTCGTTCGGATCGTTCGTACTTCTAGGATTTTTATTTAAGTTATTACAATTGTTGCTGCTACTTTTTGCTCAAGTTTTGTTTTCTTTTCATTCAAGCTCAATGTTTACAATTGATTTTTGTTGTTCTTGTTGTTGTTGTTGTTTTTATATATATACCATATAAATGTTAACTTTATAACTTTTGTTATTTAATTTAACAGATTAGAATATTTTTGTGAAGAGAAAAAAAACAACAACTAGTGCTGAGGAAATTCAAATGGGGTGAAAATTGTTAAATAAATTAAGAAAACAAAAATTATAATAATCAAATTTAAATGTCATCTAGTCTATTAAAATAAAGAAATAATGGAATTGGAATTAAATACAAATAACAAAATTAAAACAAAATCTAAAATACAAAACTGATCAATTTAATTATTGAAAATTAAATATATAATTAAATAAAATAGGAAACGAAATTATAAAATATATTCACGCATTTTCAAAGACAAAAATATTTTTAAAATAATTAACGCATTGAATAAGCTATGGAAAATGGTTTAAAAAATCCAAGCATTAAGGAATAATCGGAATCCGAAAATTCCAACGGTGTTCGAAAGAGTACATGCCTGGCTCTGGTATGAACTAGGATTATTGACTTCGCTCTAAAATTAACAAAATGGTGGACCTTTGAAAAAAATATTTTTGGAAAACCGCCGATTTTTTTACCAAAACCCAAGTTAAAAAAATAAGGAAGATCTTCACCGATTGGCTTTATCCTAGTTCATACGATAGCTATACACTCACAGAGAAATGTGTAAAAATTTGGAATCGATTGGGTTATTAGTTTTTGAGTTATCGTGCCCGCCATTCCCTTTAGCCGTCATTTGATGCTGACACAATAAATCGGCTATATCTTCAAGAGTTCTTGAGATTTTCACATGAAATTTTGTAGGGACATTCTTGAATTAGTGTAGATTCGAATTAAATAAAAAAATTTGACCCCGTGAATGAGGGGGGTCCCCCTTAAGGGAGTCCATTTCAATTCGACGATTTAAAAAACATGGATCTATTTTTATACCCTACACAACTATGTTGTCAGGGTATTATAGTACGTCCGTCCGTCTGTCCATTATAATTTGTAAACACGATACAGACCACAGTTATGGACCTATCTTCACGAAACTTTGCATGTAGGATTGGTTCTGGCCAATGAAGACCCCTATTGTTTTTGGTAAAGATCGCTTAATATTAAGGGGATGAAATGGACCATAAACTTTATTTTTGTCTGATTTTCAGGTCGCTCCAGAGGCCCCTATTATGGCCCTAACATTGCGAATTTTTACATTGAGAAGAGAATCGGGCCAAGGTATAAGCATGTCTGTTTTGATAAAGATCGGTCAATATTTAGCGGTTCAAATGGACCCAGCTTTTGTGTGAAAAATTACAAATTTTTTATTCTATGGCGTATATAAAATTGCCCCTGAAGGACATACACCGGAGAATGTATCCAATAGGAGTGGTTGACCTTTAAATTGATACCAATTATATTGTCGTATGTATTCGGATGTGGGATCCAAAATATTTACATTATTTAGTAACCCATTACCACATTAAAAGGACGGAAATAAAGCGCTGATAGCTTGGAAATTTTCCATGACGATCCAGGTATGGTGAAGGACAACGCCTATAATTTCGAATGAAATTGACCGAAAAGTTATTTTTTTGTGTTTTTTTTTTTTCGACATTTGAAAGCCGAACATCACAACAGTACCAACGGTGAAGGGAATCTGGACAAGTTATGTACTAAATATTAGTAATATTTGTCAAGAGGGTGCAAATATCGCGAAATATTGCCCAGGCTTAGAATATAAAACCGCAGAAAGTTAGATTTTCGTGGTAGTTGTGTAGGATGTCATATGGTCGGCCCCGTCCGACTATACTGTTCCGCTCATTGGTTTTATTTTTCAATTATTGAAAATTAAAATTTTAATTTTTTTTCTTCTCCTTTCTCATCCTATAAAAATTAACCTCAAAGACCAATGTGTTGGTCACATATTTCTTCAAATCAGAAGATCTGCAATTATATTTTATTTATTTTTCCTAATTCCTCTTTGCCTTGCCACTGGTTAATAAATCCATTTAGAAAAATAATTAAATATTCAAATTAGTGGTCTTGGATGGAGATTCCTTCTGACCCAAGGTGTTCTACTCTCTACACTGGAAAATAAATTAAAAAATAGCAAAAAAACTCCATCTTGTTAAGAAATGAAACAACAACAATAACAAAAACAAAATACGATTTGCAACATTGCCTTGCCCCAATGCCAAAGTAAACAAATAAAACTCTTAACTTTATATTTGCTTTAGTTTGTTGCAAAAGAAGCTCAGCACTCACACACAGAGGAGGACATCAAACAGTAACGACATCAACAATACGAACTACGGGAACAAGTGTTGGTAGTGCACCCAAAGTTTGTTGTTGTTGTTTTTTCTAATACTTTTTCCAATGTGATTGTAGTGAGGGTAAAACAAATACACAAACTAAACTTGAAAAAAAAAACAAAACTCTTCCAATGGCCTCAGGACTGTTGATGTAGTCCTCATGCTTTTGGCGCCTGAGTTCTTTCTCTCTCTCTCTCTCTCTCTCTCTCCAGTTGTAATGGTAGTTTTTGTCTCCAACGAACCACTTTACAATTTCTGCACTTTCAACTGCTTGCATTTTGTCGCGTCCAAATAATTTAATTTCTCAACCATTGTGTTTGGTTTGGTTTCGGAAAATCAAAACCCGAAATGCAATGCCAACCAACCGACCATTCAAAAACATAAAATGTTGTTAACTGTTTTTTATTTGCTTTGCAACTGCAACAGAAGCAAGCAACTCATGCAACATTCATCCATTTGCCAAAGCACTCATAAATCCAAACTTTGTGTTTTTTCCTTTCTGCTTCTTTTTTCGACTGTTGCTGTCGAAAAAACGAGGACAACTATGTCGTACACCCATACAAATACACACACTCACTCACTTCACAAATTATGCACATTGTTGCACATCCCTAGAATAATTTTTCGAACGAATAAATATATGTGTGAATATGTGTGTGTGCTTCTGTGTAACTTTGCCTTGTTTGTTAAATCAGTGTCCCTTTGACTTTGTTGTTGTTGTTAAAATCACTTCACATCAATGATAACGACGACAATATGTAACAACTCTTTTTTTTCTGCACTCCCCCTCCCTCTCGTTCTCTTCTCTTCTGATGACAACATTGTCCATCTCTGACGAGGATGATGGCAATGTGAATGATTTCAATGTGTTGGTTTTTTAGGAAGTCAAACCAAATATGAAATAAGCATTTGCTGAAGTAGTATTTTATTGTGGGACGCCCAGAGAGTTATGACTTTGTGGTGGGATGCATTGTGACCAAATAAAAAACATAAAAACTGGTTTATACAGTTTGTTCTTTAAGGTTCATTGTAGCGTATGATTGTTAATAATACTTATACGGAATTATTGCAAAGAACTGTGGAAGCTACTTCAAGTGTGGCGTATGAGTGCGTTTGTTACTTATACGCAACCATGGGTGTTTTTAAGGAGAAATTCTGCTCTCTCATAGCTTATGAATAAATATGAATTTCTAATAATGATGGAAAAATAAAAAAAACAATTTTTATATAAAAATCCACGCATAATAGAAAAACAAATATTTTTTATATTTTTGAAGAAAAAAATATTGAAAAATATGTTTACAAAATTATTTATGTAAATGTAAAAACATATTTAAAACTTTTAAAGGATGTGGACTCTTTAAAAATATTTTCTCGAGGACAATAAAAAGGCGCGGCTTTGTTACAAATATGTTTTCGATGTCTATTAAAAGGCGTGGATAGAAATATGAAAAAAAAATATATGAAAAACCACGCGTATTTGGAAAACATATTTAAAACCAGTGAGCGGAGCTGTTATTGGATTTTTCAAAAATTTTTGTTACCCTTCACAAATTATTTAAGAAAATCTAACTTTCTGTGGTTCTATTTTCTGAGCATGGACAATATTTCGCGATATTTGCACCCTCCTGACCGACTAAAGGTAAAAAATATTACTTATTTTCAGTACCGCCCTTCTAATTAGTTGTCCAGATTCCTTTCACCGTGGATTGAGTTGGGATGTTCGGCTTTCAATTGTGGCCTATAGATCGACTCAAAAAAACACAAAAGTTAAGTTTTCGGTCCACTTCATCCCAAAATTATTATCTGATCACCACCGAAAAATATAGGCGATGTCCTTGACCATAACTGGAACCTCATGGAACATTTCAAAGCGATCAGCGCTATATTTCCGCCCTCTAGTGTGGTAATGGTTTATTAAATAATATCTGAATACGTAAGCACCTGTAAATATTTACGTGTAACTCCCACATCCGAGTACATATGACAATATAATTAGTATCAATTCAAAGGCCAACCACTCCTCTTGTATATGCTATCAACTTCTCGGATTCTATGTCCTTCCGGAGTAAATATATACGATATAGAATACAAATTTTGCAATTTTTTACACAAAAGTTAGGGTCTATTTGACCCGCTAAATATTGAATGATCTTCATCAAAACAGGCATGCTTATTCTTTGGCCCGATCCCCTGCTCGCGGTGTTTGGGCCATAACTGCGGCCTCTGGAGCGACCAGAAAACCCGACAAAAATAAAGTTTTTGGTCCAGTTCATCCCCTAAATATTATCCGATCTTTACCACAAACAATAAGGGTCTTCATTGGCCAGAACCCGTCCTACATGCAAAATTTCGTGAAGATTGGTTCATAACTGTAGCCTGTATCGTGTTTACAAATTATAATGGACAGACGGACGGACACATGTCTAGATCGACTCAGCTAGTCGAGCTATGATGATTGGTATACATAAAGGTGGGTCTAGGACCAATAATTCGCTGCGTTACAAACTCTTGGGGCTGCTCAAAGCTATAATACCCTGACAACATAATTGTGTAGGGTATAAAAATCTATAGAAAACCCACAGTAATAGCTCCTCGAGTAGTTAAAAAAATGTTTCTAAAATTCCAAAAACCATTACTTTTGGTGTCATTGAAAAATATGCTTTAAAAAATCCGTACATATAGAAGGAAGCTTTTACTTTTTGCTTTAGAACATTCAAGAAAATCCTCACCTAAAAGCTCACATATGCTTCAGAGAAAAATCAAATCATCAAGCATACAAAATCCACCACTGTAGCTCTTAAAGGCCTTCAAATAATAGTCGTTCAAAATCCATAACCATATCTCTCGAAGTCCATCAAATAATATTTCGCAAAAATCTACACCAAAAGCTCATGAATGATTTAAAATTATATTTTTAAAAATACCACGCTTTAATTCGCTAAAAAAATATTTCCTTAAGGATTAATTTTTCGGTTAAAAAACACTATCGTCGTGATATAAAAATAATTATTCCGTAAAAATCTACACCAATAGCTCTTGGAGGTCTTCAAATTATATTTATAAAATAAAAATACAACACTTTAATTCGATAAAAAAATATTCCCTGAAGGATTAACTTTTCGACTAAAAAACACTATCCTCGTGATAGAAAAAGTCGATCAATTGGAATGCGGTCAACATTTCTATCAAAATTTTATTTAATTAACTGATGTTTCTTTAAAGTCATATAATTATTTACAACTTCCATTATCGTATTATTATTAATATACCAATCACATTTTCTCCTCTTCAAAATATCAAATTCTTCCTATTGAAATAGCTTTCATTTTGAAACAATATATTTGAAATGACAGATTACTGACAAACTGTTGAAATAATACTAATACATTAGCCATAACACACACACCCACACAGTTCTCGTTCACAAGAAACGAATAATGAAAATGACAACAGCTTTACCTGGTTTTTGGAATGGAATTGCATTGAATTCTACAATTAAAAATTCCATGATGACAATATTTGGCAAAGTGGTGTTGTGTACAAGAGAGAAACTCCTGGAAAATGTGAAAACTGGACATTATTACTTATTTATTTATGCATAACATAAACTATGAACAACATACCGAACAGGGTGTTCAGCACCCTTCTACCACCTTAACTTTGGGCTATTTTACAACAAACAGTTGGCAACAAAGTTTCATATTTTTATGTAACAAATAGCAGGCTGTTTGGGTGGGTGGTGTGACAAAATCATATCTGAATATCTGCCCCTGATGAGGATGGTAATGGCGATGAAAAACATGTGGTTGAATTCATAAAACCAAATCAACTTGAAATGGTGCTCTGTTAAGGACAATATGTGTGTGTGTGACATGACCAAAAACCAAAGGCCAGCCGGTGGAGGGGTGCAAGAGGCAGGGCGAATGGATGAGCTCATGTAAGAATATCTCGTTTTGTTGCATTTAAGAGAATGTGGTCGTTTGTTGCTGAGGGTGTGTGTAAATATTAATATTTAATATTTTTAACTTGTAAATTCTGTAAATTAAAAATGCATAAATATGTGTGTGGGTGTGTGTGTGTGTTATGCCCAGATGCAGTCAGCCAGTTCAGTCCAGTGGCAAAAGTTCACATGAGTGCATTAAAGCTAAGAGATTGTGTGTGGCACCTTATTACCATGACAAATACCAGCACTTAACACCGAGGCAGCAAACTGCTAACCATTCAGTCAGCCCGTGAGTGAGTGACTCAGTGACTCTTTGCAATCATAAAACTCGTGTTGACTGGCAATGTTGCTGTTGTTAAAATGTGAATATGTAAAACTTTATAAATACGTAATGAAATTCGTAGAGTTGTATATAAACTTTCAGCACCATGTCCATTCATTGACTTTGCATACAAATTTGTAAAACAACAAAAAAAAAAAAATATTTTTATTTTGCGGTTACTTTGCAAAATTAAAAAAAAAAATAGTTACAACCAAATGCTGGTAAATCGTTGCGCTTTTTGAGGAACTTTTCAATTTATAATTTAAGAGGTAGTTTGACATTTTTTTTTTTTTTTTTTTTTTTTTGTAATTATAAAAAATCAGTTTATTAAAAAAAAATATATAAAAAAATATATTTACAAAAGCCACGCCTATTCTTGGCCCTTACAAAAGTATTGAAAAATTAATAAAAAAGAAATCCTTATAAAAATATTCATAAACGTTGGGCGCCATTTAATTTACAGAAATTTCTTCAACTCTTTCCTCTCTATGTGGGAGTATGTGTGTGTGTTTGCGTGTGTGCATGCTACAAGATTTAAAACCACCTTAAAAGCAAAGCACATAACCTAATCTAACCTCACTTGACTGGCTTTTAAAATGTCTTATATACCGGCTCGACGGCCAACATCCATCCGTCGTTCCCATTGCAACGAAACGCCACACCATCACAGCATTACCACCACTGAATGAAAGCCACCACCATTAGCTAAACACACATTGCAAAAATGTGACAAACTAACACTATGTCAAATGGAAAGAGAGACATTCATACAGGCAGAGAGACATTGCTGACGTTGTGGACTTTTGTCGCGATGTCGCTTCGTCGTCGTTACTTTGCCAGCTAGCAGTAGTAAGCAGTAGCTTAAGTACTATTGTGATGAGTTCTATTTTTAATATACCGCTGCCAACATATTCACTTGTACTGTGCTTCTTCTACTTCTCTTCCTCCTCCTTGTGTCCCATGTTACTTCTAAGCATCCGCCAAGACATGTCAGTGCGTTTTTGTAACATGTTCAGGTTGTTTTTTATTTCTCCTTTGCCTTGTTGTGTGTGAATAAATTTTTGTTCTCATTTTTTTGGTATTTCCGCGCTGGAAGTACCCATGGCCCATGAGGATGATGATGATGACGGTCGGTGACGACGTGGTATATGAAAATTTATTATTATTTTTTTAAGGTAATTGCGGTTTTTATTTCACCTTTAACAATAACAGCAACAACAAAACACAAACAAACAAAAAATTCAAAAATCCCAACATGAGTTTACACAACAGATTCTTGGTGGATATGAGGGAGAAAGTGAAGAAGGGAGGGAGGCAAAGTCGGTTCGAAATATTTATTGTTGCTATAACTGTGTTGGGTAACACTGGCGGGGTGGAGGATATAATAGCATACATCTGCGAGGGAAGAAAAGTGGCAGGATTTATGTGCCAACGGAAGTGCTGCTATACCCTATACAGCTGTTTGTTGTTGTTGGTATTGTTGTTTTTTCTAGCTAGCTCTATGAATTAGTGGTGACGTGCTCATCTCATCTTCCTTCCTTTCCTCGTTTCCTTCTTCCCACACACACAATTTCATTGTATAGGTGTTGTGTAGGAAAAAAAAAACAGAAAACATATGAAACATATATAAACAAATAAAAATAACGGTACAAAACGTATGTACAATGAACGACCGTCAGGAGATTTCTATACCACACACTGCATCCATCTCGGCTCTCCATGGCAGTCGGCGGCGGCATCTACAAATACTAGTAGCTGCTGTGGAATTTGTGTGAAAGGAGGCTATGAAAAAAAAAACTAGACGAAGGTAACAAAAAGGAAAATTTGTTTTTTTTTTATTTTCCTTTCTTTGTTGTTGTTTGTGTTTTTTCTCATTCGTTCTCATTTTTTCTTCTTGGTATTATGAGCTCACTCTCGTCGTATTTACCCAATTGTGCGTAGCCAAGAGTTTGATGAATGAAATGCTTGAGAAGATGAAGGAAAAAATGAAATCATGAAAATGAGGAGGAGGCCATCAGCCTTGATGGGAAATGTGTGTGAATACTTGAATATGTATGTGTGTGTTGGTATTCAGGCCATAGTAACATATGAGAAATGTCTGTAAAGATTGATTTTTGTTGTTGTTGTGTGTGTGAGGGTATGCATGCGTGTGCTAAAGCATTGTGCAATCAATTAACACATATTTCGTCTAGAATGAAATTAATATTCACTTAAGGATAATTTGAAAATTTGAAAAGAAAAAGGAAATACTCAAGGATACTAGAATTAAAGGATTTTAAAGATTTAAATATTATTTTCTATTTAAAATGTTGTAAAGAAAAAAAGTATTTATTATATCAATATTATTTTGGTTTTCAAATTTCAATACCCTCAAATAATTTTTGTGATAAATTTGTTTAAAAAACTATCAGACATGAACGTCTTTTTAATATAAATTTTTTAAAAATTAAAAAATTGCATATAGTTTTTAGGAAACCAATGCATGTTCCTGTATGAAAATTCTTAAAATTATGTGGCTTAAAAAAACTTTAAATATATTTTTTTAAAAATTACTTATTGACAAATCTTTAAGATATTTCAAAATTCATGCTTGAGAATATACGGTTCATTAAAATGGTTCAAAATCCACGCGTGTGGCCCTACAGGTTTATAAAAATATTAAAAATCTACCCTTGGCATTTCACTGTTGTCCACAAATATTTAAAAATACCCCATTGGTGCTCTGAACGCCTCTAAATATTTCAAATTTAAGTCATGACACTCCACCGGTCTCCAAAAGTATTTAAAAATACTATCTTGTGCTCGCTCCAAAGACCTCTAAAATATATGAAAATTTGCACTTGGTGCTCATCTATTCCCTAACATACTGTAAATTCTATGCTTACGGCTGCACAGGTCTTTACACATATTTCAAAATCAACTCTTGGCACTCCACGGATCTCCAAAAAGCATTTTAAAGTCTACTTATAAGGTTTCAAAATATTTCAAAACCTATACTCCTATCCTATCTTCAAAATATTTTATGATCCACATTTGTGTCTTTAAAATATTAAAAAATCTACGTTTGGATCTCCACATGTATTTAAAATATTTAAAATTATACATTTGGATCTCCACAGGTCTCAAAAATTATTTCAAAATCAAAGCTTTGGGCCCACAGGTTTGCAAAGTAACTAAACACATCTACAACCCTAAAAATCGTATCTTGGGACTCCACAGGTGTTTATAATCCACGTTTGGAGCTTCAAAACTACGATATTCTCTTCACTCGCTTTTAGTTGTAAAAAAATCCACTCGGATAACTGCAAAGGTTTTTAAAAATACATCCAGAAAGTTCAAGGCTTACGAGTTCCCAATGAATTAGCCAAATTTTCAACGGTCTCAAATTTTTTCGTGAAAATCAAATTACCACTCAATTATTTGCAAAATCTCCGTTGATTATTATTAGCAATGTTCCACAGTGTCGTATAACAAACAACTCGCTGAATATTCCTCATACGCTTCGAAACTTACTGGCCATGGTGTCGTATAAGTGCTTTTTCGCATAATATTACTCATACGCTGCAAGCATTTAAATAAGTTGGACCATGAGACATTGCTTCATGGACATTATTTATGTTTTTTGTACACATTTCTTTAGTTTTAAATCTGTGTGTTCTATTTTGAACTTAGTGGGTATAATTACTATAGCTCAATTATTCTCCATACGCTCCATAGTACAACATTTTCTGTCGTTTTGTTTACAAATGTTTATTCCGTTCGAATACTGTTAAAGTGTATTCAACATATTGTATTGACCTACTGCGAAGTATTTTTTAACTTCTTTTGAAATGGGTAATTGAAATTTACACATTATTCTATTCTTTTCAAAATCACTCCTACAAATTTCCATAGTTCAAATGTTTACGCCTTTTTGCGTATAACTACTAGTGGCGTATAACTACTATTCACACATTAGTCCACATACGCTCCACAGTACCCCCAACATTATGCTTACATTTTTCCTTTCTAGGATCATGTTGAAAATCATTTTATGTTAATGTTTTTTTAAGGCCAGATTACCTACCATCAGTCCTATAGGTTCAATCCGAAGTGATTTTGAATATTTTCCTAATTCTATACTTTTAAAATATTTTCATTTCCATTATATTGAAGAAGAATAGTGTGCTAAGTCTGAAAAGTGAATTTTTCAGCAGAAGCTCTCAAAGTATGGAAGTTTCTTAAATCTTACGTGCCATGCTAAGAACATTTTTGCTTATAACTTTGGTTTGGATTGGCCGATGATTACCAAAATTTCAGAGAATTTAAGTTAAGGATCGTAGTATCTAAAAACGTAAAGAACTTTAAAACACGCTAAGTCGAGTTAGCATACTATGGTTCGGAGGCGTCGATATGTCTCATTGAATACTCTACAAAATGGTTTTTTATTGAAGAACTTTTTTTGTATTTCAACATCTTTAAAGTTCAATCCCGCCCACGGTGGCGTATAACTATTACCACACTAATTATTTCTCATACGCAACATAGTACGTCCACATAACAACTCATCTTGCTTCATCATTCATGTTTTTAATGATTTTTTCAATGTAATTTTTAAAGTTTTTTTGTTCAAAGTCATTATTTACGTTGGTCGAACGTTTAAGATTAATTTTTCCGAAATGTGTACAGCATTTTTGATTGGCCACAATTAAAATATAGAGGCTCCATTCCATCCTTTAAATTTTATATTACAATTTAACCTTACATCCTGTGACCTGACCTAACCGGACCGTAGGCTTTCGCACTCACTCACTTACAAGAAAATCTTTCTTGTTTCAAGTTAATTAAGAAAATTGAAACTTTGTTTCGGAAAAGTTAAACCCAACCAGTGATTTGTTTGTTCGCCTATTCATTCTTAGGTTTTTCTTTCTGATATCCCTTTTTTGTGAGGAGGCCTTGAGGGGAAAGAGAAAAATGTTAATATGCCCATGCTGTTGCTGACTTAGAATACCGCATCGACCGCAATGGCCAAACAATGGTTGAGAGGGAGAAAAAAGAAAAACACAAAACAACGACAAGTCAAGCCAAAGCGTAAACAAGAACTTTGCCTGGATGATTAGACTGAGGCTAAGGCTGATGAGACTGATGAAGAATTGCCTAATTTCCAATGTTCGGTTCGACTTTTCAGGGTGGCATTCTAGGTGCTTTACCTCCCCGCCACCATTACGCTTTTCAATTCCCCTTTTGACCTCCCCAATCATTGTCTTTTTAATCCACATATCCAAAAAATGCAAATGGGCCATATAACCACAAATACAAAGAAGCTGTTTGGCTAGTTAGCTCTCTCCCTCTTTCACCCATCTCTCTCTCGTACTTTTCCTCAAAAGAAAACAAAAACTCTAGAGATTAGGCCAGAAAGCAACAGTGTTTTTCTGCCATCATAGCAGTTAAGTAGTGTTGATACTTGTTGGCTATCTGCTACATATGAACGTGTGTTAGTGTGTGTGTGTGTGATATTCCTTGCTTGATATTCCTTGCAGATACTTGACATTGTCATAACAGTAATGCATTGCATGTTTTTGTTTTTTTGGCGACATTTTTCCATTGGTTGGTGTCATCGTTATTGCAGTTGGTCAAGAGATAAACAAGCCACTCCAGCTCTCCCCTACAAATGCATTTGAAATATTAGCCTTCCACCATTAGGGTTTTTGTGTCGGAATCCTCAAACAAACTAGGCCGTAGCATTTTTTTCATTCCAATCCCAACCAGAATTGCAATGTTTTGTTGCAGAGATAATGTGTGTAATGTTCGAGCAGGCATGTATGTTTGGCTTTTGTGTGAGGGCTCTCCCGTTCTCTTGGTCCATTTGAATGCAATTTTAAGCCACAATTTTGTGGATTCTTGTGTGTAGATTTGTTTTGGGGTTGAGGACCAATACAAAACCCACACACACACATACCATTCCAGATCACATTACTGGGAACAAAAAACACACAACAGGAAGAAAGGGATAAAATTAGGACGGAGTCGACAATATGATCCTCTATAACACCTTGACAACATACAAGACATGATGGAAGGGTCCTTACTATAAGGCATAACGAATTGTATGTGATGGCTATATACTTCGATTTCATGAAAATCGGAAAGCCATAAAGGGACGGATTCATTCTTGAACAGATCTAAATCTAATCTGAACTTATTTGAATTAAACTCAACACACTTCATTGGAGTGTAGGAACGACGGTAGTCCATAAAAAATCGTGTCGATTAAACAGGCGGACTGGCATTCTGGAGCTATTCTCCTGAAATCGGACCAAATTTTATATGGGGCTATATCAAAATCAGAACCGATTCAAATCAAACCGAGGACACATGACATTCTAGACTTAATTCGGAAGTTTAAGCAATATTTCGTGTCAATCGGTCCGGTCTTTAGTGCCCGAAAATAGGAAGAAAATCTTTATGGGAGCTAAATTGAAAACTGAACTGATTTCGACCAAACTTGACTAACGTCATTCTAGATTTAATTCAGAAATCTAAGCACAATTTCGTATTAATCGGACAAATATACTTCCTTAAATCGGATCAAGTTATATATGGGAGCTATATCGAAATCTGATCCGATTCCGAACAATTTTGACACACATTATTCTAGTCTACATTCAGGGTGCTTTACAAAATTTCGTGTCGATCAGACAAGCCTGGGTTCTCCAGGATATAATTTTCCCGAAATTATATAGGGCAGCCATATAGAAATCAGAACCGATTTCGACCAAACTTGACATACGCCATTCTAGACTTCATTTAGTACACTATGCCAAATTTCGTGTCGTTCGGACAAACCTTGAGAGGTTGGTGCACCATCGGACGAAGTTTTATATGAGAGCTATACCTGAATCTAATCCGATTTAAATCAAATTCAACGCCCTTGATTCTTGCCTAAACCAAATAGCCTGTGCAAAATTTCGAGTCGATCGGATACAAATTAAGCCTCTTAGGCATCATTTTCCCGAAATCGGGCGAAGATATATGTTGGAGCTATATCCAAATATGAACCGATTTAGATCAAACTTGATACACGTCCTTTTATATCTAATTCAGTGCGTTATACAAAATTTCGTTTCAATATGAAAAATGTGAGGGTCTTTGACGCACCATTTACAAGAAATCGGACGAAATTATATATGGGAGCTATATCTAAATCTGAAGCGATTTAGACCAAATTCGATATACTTAATTCTTGACTAAATAAAATAGCATGTGCAAAATTTCGTGAAAATCGGATAGACATTGATGCTTTTAGGCACCATTTTCCCGAAATCGGAGGAAAATATATATGGGGGTTATATCGAAATCTGAACCCATTTACAGAAAATTTCGCACACGTCATTCTAAACCCACTTAAATGCGGTATGCCAAATTTCATGGCAATCGGAAAAGCATGGAGTCTAAGGTGGGCCATTGTCCTGAAATCGGAGAAACCTATATATGGGAGCTATATCTATATTTTAACCGATTTATACCGAATTAGACCCACATCCTTTTAGACCCAATTTAGTGCGCTGAACTAAATTCCGGGTCCATCGGGCAAACCTTCGGTCTTTGGTGCATCATTTAACCGAAATCGAACAGAAATATTTATGGGAGCTTTATTTAAATCTGAAACGATGTCGATCAAACTTGACTCACATCATTCTAGCCTCCTGTGCAAAATTTCCTGGCAATTCTAAAAACAATGCGGCTTTGGGTTCGTCCTTGAGCCCAAGAAATGGTCTATGCCAAATTTCATTCCATTCGGATAATAATTGTGACTTAATTTGTTCATGAAAATACAGGGTGAAGCTGACGGACTTCCCTAAATCAACTCAAGAAGTGATTCTATATCCTGAAAGATAACTTCCGTTTCCTTCTTCAAGTGGCATATAATACATAAATACCCTCTAAAACAGTGTAGGGTGCAGGGTATAGCAAAAGACCTTTATGAAACAAAATTCGCCGTTCAACCAACCAAACAACCGACAATGCCATCATCATCCGCATCATCAGGACCGGCCACAGAAGCAACAGCTTTAGTATCATCACCAGTGCCAGCCCTAAACCAACCAAACAACAACGCTGACAGATAAAAACACACTATTTACAAACAACATGATGGTTGGTAGCGGTCATCATGCTGCTCTAGACCAAATGATGATAGTGGCATCCGTGGTGGTGATGCTGGTCATTGGCAAAGTGATTTCCTAGGTCGTCTCCTCTTTTTGTTTGTTTGCTAGTTTGCTCTAGCATAAATTTAATGGTCATGTTTCATCAACATCATCACAAAATGTCTATGGCTATGCCATCGTCAGGAAAGCAGGCCAAGTTTATCTGGCATGGTCAGAATATGCTACTTTGTTGTTGTTGTTGGTGGTGGTGGCGGTGTTCTATATTTGGCAACATATGTTGTGTGCGGCCAAAAACAAAAAAAAAAAAAAAAAAGACCTAGGATCAGTTCTTCCTGACATCAACAACAAGCAACAAACAACTGTGTAAATGCCACTGTGTTAATACCACCAAAAAAACAACAGAGACACACAGATACACTCTCCCATACCACCAACAGCATCATCATCCTCCCAAGCCAAACACGAAAAACGAACATCATCATCAACCCAACTGTCCGACAAATACCGCCGCTTCTGCTGCTATTTTTAGTCCTGAATGAGATGAAGTTTTTGTGTGTTTGTGTCTGTTTGAGCTACTTGTCCTGTCATACATTGTATGAGTCACTTCACTTGACGTCCAATTTTGTTTGACTAGTCACCAGTCGTCGTCGGTGTTATCAAGTCAAACTAACAAAAACCATATTCGTTAAGGCGTTTAAGTATCAACTAATGCCTCTTTTTTGATGTTGTTTTCAAAAGGGTGAGGATGAGTGTTGGAGAGTGGAGAGGGAGAGCGGGCCAAAGTGTGAATTAATGTTTTTCTGCCATGGCCAATGTAAATCATCCGTTACCGTTGTGTGTGACACATGGACCGACCATTGAACTGTATGATAAAGAGGGCGGCTATGTTGCCAATGATGTTATTTGGTGTGTCACCTCTTAAGGGAGTTTAAGATGAAACAAGCCTCTAATATCATAACACCTACCTCCCAACATCTATCATTCAACAGGATCACAATCGGAGAGGGAGGGAGCTTGTTATACAACTTGGCCCATATTAATGTATTTGGTTTTTGTGGCTGGTCAGTCAGCCATTTCGTTGTTGTTGTTGCTGTTTTGCAAAAGCCAAATCAATTTGTCTTTTGTCAAACCATCACCACCACTACAAACACCACAATAAAGCTTTGCTCTCTTCATCGAATATTCATTAGCCTTTCCCTCGCAATAACGACGATGTTCGTTCTTCATTCGTACATCATGTTGTTGCTGTCTAATGTCATTAGATGCGAAACTGTCATGTAGGCGATTGAACTTGCTCGTTTCGATTTCAATGGACACATGCAACAACAACAACATATCATCAAATAACGACACGTTGTGATATTGTCACATAGACATGCCAGAAGAGACTGGGAGAGTAATAGAAAAAGAGTGAGAGACATGAGAATTGAAAAGAACGGTTATTGATATGAGATGGGCTCATCAAACAGCAGTTGGTCCAAGATGTCATTTCTTTGAAATTTGTATATATGTGTGTGAGGGAATGCGTGTGTGTGTGAGTCAAACAAGAAATCATTTTGCAAAAGCCTATTTAAATGGAAATAGGAAAAATGTGTTGCAAAAATGGAAAAGGCTTAGAAAAGTAGACAAATGAAAGAGATTAACAGTTTTGTGGCATTTGAGAGGTTCTAATTATTGTAGTGGAATTTTTAAAGGTCAATAAAAAAATAATACCCTTCACCACTTTGGGTACATACAAGAGATGATAATATCCTGTTGATAGACGAGACATAGCATCTTTGGATGACCATTAACATTGAATCGGGTGAAAAACTAATGTGATCTATGTATATATTTGAACCAATATAAAACCATTCTGAAATGTATAACAAATTTCATGTATATCGGGCAGTCATGAATTTTTGTAGTAACATTTGTATGAAATCCGGCAAAATTTTATATTGAACATATATGTAAATCTGAACTGAATGGAACCAAAATTCACACACATCAAACTGGACTTAATTCAGTATGCTGTGCAATATGTTGTCAATATGTTGTTGTCTCAATCGGTCAAATAGTGGGAGTTAGGTGCTGCACCATTTACCTAAAATCGGTCGAAAATGTATATGGGAGCTATATGTAAATCTGAGCCGATTTTTACAAAACATCGCAGACATCAGTCTGAACCTAATTCAGTACTCTGTGCAAAATGTTGTCCCAATCGGATAAATAATGTGAGTTTGGTGTATCATTCAAATAAAATCGGACGAAACTATATATATGGGAGCTATATCAAAATCTGAGCCGATTTTAACAAAACTTCACAGACATCAGTCTGAACCTAATTCAGCACCCTGTGCAAAATTTTGTGCCAATCGGATAAACAGTGGGAGTTTTGTGCATCATTCACATAAAATCGGTCGAAACTATATATGGGAGCTATATCTAAAACCAGCGCCCGATGCACCAACCCACCACCACCCGGTGCAACCGACTGAGCCCACCTGCAAGGGTGCTACGCACGAGAACCACCTCCACTAAATGCTGTCCTTCTCTTAAATGCTACACGAGCAAAACTACTTAAACAACTAATGGTCCGATCGTCTTCAAGAGCCCTACTGAAATCCCACCCCACCCCTCCATTCCATATACCCATACTTGCTAAATATCTAATGCCGTCATAGTAACGGCATATGCCTCCAGTCCTCAGTCGTCCCACACCCACAGAAATCCGTCTGGGACAGGCCTCTTTTATGCAGGAACGCATTGAAGGAACCATGCCCCGTCAGGAAGAAACCAGTACTTAAGCCGAATCGAAAGTCTGGTCGGTCCACTGTGAACGTTGCGTCGCGAATAAATTCGTACGTCACCCTCCCTTTTTCACTGTTCGTCCCGAAGAATAGTGCTGTATATTGCCCTACTCTCCCCATCCACAAAATCAGAAGGCCTGAGCCAATCATCCTCATCCAACTGTAAGCCACTTCAAGATCAAGCGGCGCGGCGCCAAGCAGCACTTGCAACTTCTCTGTGGAAACAGTGCGACACACTGGCAAGCATGCTAACATGACGACCCGCTGACACGAAAGGAGCTTCTTCTGCCCAAAGACAGACGAGGCAGTTGTGTACCATATAGGTGCACCATAAGTTGCGCAGGCAACAAAAAGACCACCATATATGATACGCACAGAACGCCTACTCAAGCCCCAATCAGTCCGCAAAACACGCCTGATGGTCCCAACGACCGTTATCAGCTTCTCCTTCAACCGATCGAAGTGTGGAAGAAAATTTAAACGCTCTGACACCGTTATCCCGAGATATTTGACCGTACACGCATACCTTATGCCGCGTTCGCCAGCTCGAATGCAGGGAGGACGACTGCGTGCCAATCTGCCTTTCAGCAGCATCAGCACCGTCTTCTCGGTAGCCACCTCCACTCCAACTCGGTCACTCCAAGCCTGCACAATCTGCATAGCTTGCTCACCACGATTTTCCAGTTCAAGGCGACTATCCCCTTCAATCATTAGAGCAAGTCATCCGCATATGCACAGACCTTGAAGGAGGCAGCTAGCTAGCCCGCAACAGAGGATCCATCATAAGATTCCATATACATGGACCACAAATGGAACCCTGTGGGCAACCACGCTGCACATCCCTCCAGACTGAAGCACTAGCTCCCACAACACAAGCCTTCCTATCCCGGAAATAACTTGCCCAAAGAGCGATCTCCCTACACCCGACCTCTGACAACCTTGTGAATTTCTCTTGTCTTTGTTTTTTCATTGTGTGAGATTTCCTTTGAAATCTTCACATTAAAGAAATTTTCAAGTATCGTATGCCATTGACATTCGAATGACCATTTAATTTCCTCTTTACATTAGAAAATTAAGAAATAAATCAAATGACAAATTGAATTTTCTCATTCAAGTTAATTTGGGTGGTAAAATTTTCGAAATCATATCTAACTTGGAGAACTACACTTTCATTCACCCATCTATAAAGTCCATAATTTCTTCTCATGTTTTTGTTTCTGTGAGTGTAAACCCCATATCTATACGAATGCTGACAATGATGACAAGAACAACAACAACAATTTGCATATGTTTGTATTTGTCATTCGTTCATTCGGTCGTTTGTTCGTTCGTTCATCCATTTATCGTCTCTATATTCAATATAATTGTGGTATTGTGTTTGTTGTCACACACACAGAGAGAGACGGACAGACGAACGGAGAGCGATACAGTCACAATTCAATTGCAATTGCATTCAATGCAATTTTCATTTTGGTTCCACATCAGAGGCATACAATGTCACCTGTGTACCTTGGGCTGAATGTATAAATGTCTGACTGCCTGTCTTTCCCTGCGACATCGGCCTGTCTCTTCATCTGTCTAGTCAACGAAATTGTTATTTTACTGTACTCAATCATCAGACATTTATGGAGGACCAACCGACCGAACGATCGACCTTATCAAATGTTCGTTCATTCCTTCCTGCACCATTACTACTACACAGCTGTGGCCTGTTATCGCAGAATCCCTTTGAAGGTGCAGATTCTACCTTTGCTGTATCTCTCTCCCTCTCTCCTACTTCCCCCTCTCCCAACTTTTTACATATGACTGTAGGTATTTACAGTTTCCATGTCCATGTATGTACTATATGGTGTAGATTCCTGTGTGTCAAATACCATTGGAGTTGTCTGTGCCAGGCAACTGTGGTTTTCCCATACAGTATATATCCACACATGTGTGTGTGTGTTTGTGATTCCTTCCTCATGCATGTGTCTGTGCATATCTGTTTGCATTTGTATTGCCAGTAATGCCTTTAAATGCATGGAAACAAAACCACTGCCACCTCGATTATGTGTTTTACAGATAAACGAATCATACCCTTTTACAACAAATGACAAATATTTGAAGTCATAGCCAGAAATAAAGTGCAAGGACCCACAACTTCACTATAATGAAAATTGTGAATGATGAGGAGAGAGGGAGACAGGGAGAGGAAGAGAAGTGTGTTTGTGTATGGGAGCTAAGGGTCATAATTCCTTTAGGTAACGATACAATTGAATAATACAAATGAAACAGTAGCATACGAAACCGAAATAATAAAAGAATATAATAGCAAGGCAAGGCAAAATGAACTCTGGAGGGTAAATGGGGGAAGTAAATTATCATATTTGAAAATGTGTGTGTATTTCTTTATTTGTTTGAGAGTAGCTTAGCATATTTCAATGAAATGATGACAAATTTTGTGGTTAATTTCCTACGTCTGATAATCACATTAGAAGGAAATCGGAATTATCACTATTAATAGAAATCGAATATTGATATAATGAAAGGATTTGAATTAGTATTGAAAAGGATGGAGAGAGGGGGGAAAAGTAACCATAACTTTCCGGTGTAGTTTTCGAATCAAATATTGGGGAAATATTTCAAAAATGAAATTTTTTTTAATTTTCGACATTTTTAGTTTTTGGAAAAACTTTTGAAAATGATTTCCTTGTTGATCTTTGATTTTTTTTAGAAAAAACATAACTTGTTGTATACGAAAAAAAAAATATTTTTCTTAAATAAATGCCATGTTGAGAATTGGAAACATTTTTTTAACTCCACACCTTATTGATACTTGAAGGAAATACTGTTTTGAAAAATCCAGGCCTTGTTATTACTAGAATATTTTTTTTTTAATTTACGCCTTATATATTTCTTCAGGATATATTTTAAAACTTATCTGCGACTCATATAGTCCATTAAAAAATTAAAATTCACCTCCTATAGACCTTCAGAAAAATTCCTTAAATTCCTAAAAATCCTAGCTCTATTTTTTTTTAACCTCCATTTAGTCCCTCAACATATATATTTTTATACCCTTCACCACACTGTGGTACAGAGTATTATGTCTTTGTGCATATGTTTGTAACAGTCAAAAGGAAACGATATAGACACATGGTTCCTTTTGTGAATATGCATAGAATCACTTTTTAAGTCGATTTATGCATGTCCGTCCGTCTGTCTGTCTGTCCATGTTAAATTGTAAACAATGTACAGGTCGCATTTATTATCCGATTTGGATGAAATTTGGCACAGCTCACTCATTTTGCCCAAGGACGAACCCTATTGAAATTGGGAAAAATCGGTTCAGATTTAGATATAACTCCCATATATATTTTCGTCCGATTTAAGGTAAATGGGGCACCAAAGTCCATATATATGTTTCGATTTACACGAAATTTGGCATAGCGTACTGAATTAGTTCCAGAAGGATGTGTGCTGAGTTTCATGAAAATCGGTGCATATTTAGATATAGCTCCCATATGTATTTTCGTCCGATTTAAGGTAAATGGTGTACCAATGTTCCTATACATCTTTCGATTTGCACTAAATTTGGCACAGTGTATTAAATTTGGTCTAGAATGATGTGTGTCAAGTTTCCTGAAAATCAGTTCAGATTTCGATATAGCTCCCATATATACTTTCGTCCGATTTAAGGTAAATGGTGCACCAAAGTCCCTATATATATTTCCATTTGCACGAAATTTGGTATAGCGTACTGAATAAAGTCTAGAATGATGTGTGTTAACTAGCATGGTGAAAGTTTTGTTGGAATCGGGTTAAATTTGGATATAGCTGTCATATATATTTTCTACTGATATTATGTAAATGATGCACCAAGAACTCGAAATGTGGCTGAATATTTTTGTCCGATTTTAAGTAAATGGTGCACCAACTCCTCATGTTTATCAGATATTTATCGAAATAATCAACGGGTGTCCGCTTGATATTTACTTTAAATTGATTTACATAATTTTGTCCCATTTTAAGAAGCATCTCTCTATCTGTACAAATGAAAAATTTAGTATAGGTTGCAGAATGACAATTTCATTTTACTCGTCCTTCAGAAATGAGAAGCCTGTTAGAATTCATCTATTGAATATACCCAAAGTGGTGAAGGGTATCATATAGTCGACCCCGTCCGACTTTACTCCCTTCCTTACTGGTTTTTAAATCCATGCTTTTGTGGTACTTGAAAGAAATATATTTTTTAAAAATCCAAGCCTTGTTAATAGTAGGATTTTTTTTAATTCACGCCTTGTCCTTAAAAAATATTTCCTTAAAAATCTATGCCTTTAATATCCCTTAAAAATTTTTTCTTTAAAAATAAACGCCCACTGCAGTAATTCAAAAAAATATATATTTGAAAATCTACGCCTATAGACTATAGACCTTAAAAAAAAAAAATATATTTTTTTTAAAATTTACGCTTCATATATTTCTTCTGGAAATATAGTCCTTAAAAAAGGAAATAAATAAATAAGCTTCGCCTTTATAGAGTTTCAAAAAATTTTCTTATTTTTTTTTTTTTAAATCAAAGCTCCATATAGTCGTATTTTTTTTTTAACATTCATTTAGTCCCCCAAAATATTTTTAGAAATGGTATCCCTCATAGAGTTAACCATTAAAACATCTTTTAAAAATCATTTTTTTTTTTTTTTTTTTTTTTTTGAAAAGTTCTTAACCATTTGGTCCTATATTGGGGTTAACTTAAGAGTATAAAAATGTTATCACTCATTCGCCTAAGTGACCACATGTTACCCACCTATTGCCGAATTGGGCCGAAATTGTGAACATTTTCAATATGTTGGTTTCTCTTAGGACTTTAAAAAAATATTTATTTTTTTAAGCGAGAATTTGATGAATCCTAAACAAGGTATTTTTTAAAATGCATTTGCGTGTCTTTGAAAAATATTTGTTTCGCCCTTTATGATTCCTCAAAGATTTTTTTAAATAGTCACTTCAAAAATTGTTTGATTCTCTGAATCTTATATAGTTTTTGTTTCAAATAGAAATAACTATTACCCGTGACTGTCCAGCTTATTAACCACTAACTTTTACCTTCAATGTCAATTAAGCCATTTGTCTCATTATTTGAGTTTATTTATCTATTATCCGTTTGGCCATTATAATTCATTGGCCATTTATTGAACGGTTAAACAAACGAACGGACAACAGCAACAACTACAGCCACATAATGTGACAACAATGTGTTATTCAGTGCGTGTGTGTGTTTGTATGTATTTGGCCATACAACAATTACACTAAACAAATACATTATTGAACACAATGATGAGTGCTGGCCTCAGGATATATCGAGTTAATTAAAAACTCATAAATTTTTAAGACAAACAAACGCACACACAAAATTAAATGCAGTGGACACAAACAAAGGCCGGTTAGCTGATGACTACAGCAACAAATAAAATAGCGATCCGGGCCAGGAAAAAAACTGTATACAAATAATTCAAAATCCAGGCAGTTAACCAGGTGATCGGTTATTTGTTGCAGTCTCTCCACAAATGTTTGATGGCTATAAAAACTGGCAGATTGCAGGCTGACTAGCTAATTTAATGTTGCTGACATGTACAGATATCATAAAACAATGTTGTATACTTGTGTATGTGTGTGGTTATTATGTATAACAATATGTGTGTGACCACATCAAATAGAAAAATTATGATAGGAGCCGAAGAAGAATGGTAATAGTAATTGTTTGGCCAGAAATAAATACATACCAGGTGGAGGAGGAGTCCCCTCACCACTCTTTTTCACATAACACAATAATGTATATATGTGCATACATAAATCCCATATTAATTAAGTGATAAGTGAAACAATTAAATAATTAATTAACATTTAACGCAGCAACAATAAAACAAAACAAAAAAGCTACAAAATACAACAACAATAAAATAATTTCATATGCATTACATTAAAATAATGTAAACATCATAAATATTCATTTAGACGAAAAACTAATGGAGGGGGTTGAAAAATGATAGAGGTGGAGAGAGTGAGAGTGGAAATATCGTAAACTGTTGATTTTCCTATTGTCTTTTCTCTAATGAGACAAAATGAAACATCTTGACGAAAATCCTTACATATATGCGACCACACATTGTTTACATATGTGTGTGTGTGCTGCGTAGGAGGGAGAAGCGGGTATTTTATTATATAAACATTGACAATAATTGTGAATATTTATGCAAATTGTTATTGATGAATATTGACAAATTTGCATTAATTTGTAATTTAAAAGAGGAGAAAAAAAAATGGAATAAATCTTTTAAACAAATAAAAATTCTGTGAACAATAAGACATAATTAAGAATATATTTGTGTACATACCTATCCGAAGGGGAGGTGAAGGAAAATTTACAAATACTAATATTTAAAATTTTTAAAGAAAAATATAAAAAACATTCACTTGAATATATCCTTCACATATTTTGTAAATAATTTTATTATTATTTTAAATGAGAGAAAAGGGTAGCCCTTCCACTTCTCAAAAATATAACATTTTTGTTAGCTCATTTTAAAGTAAAAATAGTTTTTTTTTCACGTCGATCGGAACAAAATTGGATGCTTCTGAGCAATCAATGTGGATAAGCTCTAAACTCAAATATTGTTTTATCAAAATATCATGTTTGACATTGATGTCCACTTTAGCTCAAAAGCAGCCTAGGTCGCAAATAAACCAACATTTTCCATATTGGGTGATCGGTGCACCATTCACAAAAAAAACCAGTAAGGAAAGTAGTAAAGTCGGACTGGGCCGACTTCTGATACCCTTCACCACTTTGGGTATATTCTACATATCTATCCTAATAGATGTCGTCTTTTCGAAGGAACATTGACATGAAATTGAATGAACTTAAATCTTTTTGGAATTAGATATAGGAGCTATATCTAATTCCAAACCAATTTTCACGAAACTTGAAGTGCACTGTTCTAGACCCAATTTAATACACTGTGCCGAATTTCGTCCAAATCGGTCGTCCATCTACATTAAATCGGTCGAAAATATATACGAGGGCTATATATAAATCTGAACCGATATTCAAGAAATTTTACACACATTATTCTAGACTCAATTTAGTCCGCTGTGGCAAATTTCGTCCAAATCGAAAGATGTATAGGGACTTTGGTATACTATTTACAATAAATCGTTCGAACATATATATGGGAGCTATATCTAAATCTGAACCGATTTTCAGCAAACTTAACACACATCATTCCAGACCCAATTTAGTACGCTATGCCAAATTTCGTCCAAATCGAAAGATGTATAGGGACTTTGGTATACCATTTACATTAAATCGGTCGAAAATATATACAGGGACTATATATAAATCTGAACCGATATTCAAGAAATTTTACACACATTATTCTAGACTCAATCCAGTAAGCTGTGCCAAATTTCGTCCAAATCGAAAGATGTATAGGGACTTTGGTGAACCATTTACATTAAATCGGGCGAAAATATATATGGGAGCTATATCTAAATCTGAACAGATTTTTAAGAAATTTTACACACATCATTCTAGACCCATTTTAGTACGCTGTGCCGAATTTCGTCCAAATCGAAGGATATATAGGGACTTTGGTATACCATTTACCTTAAATCGGACGAAAATAGCTATATCTAAATTTGAACCGATTTTCGGGAAACACATCACACATCATTCTAGTCCTAATTTAGTACGTTGTGCAAAATTTTGTGCAAATCGAAAGATATATAGGGACTTCGGTGCACCATTTACATTAAATCGGACGAAAATATATATGGGAACTATATCTAAATCTGAACCTATTTTTCCCAATTTCAATAGGGTTCAATTCGGATCAAGTGACCTATGCCAATTTTCATTCAATTCGGATCAGAAATGCGACCTGTACTTTGTTCACAAAAATACATGGACGGAGGGACAAACGGACGGCCTTGCATAAATCGATTCAGAAAGCGATTCTATGCATTATGGAACCATGGGTATCTTTATTGCCTGTTACAAACATATGCACAAAGACATAATACCCTGTACCACAGTGTGGTGATGGGTGTAAAAAATAAAATTGGAGGTTTTATGCTGAACGTATGTAATAGATGAATATAATCACTCATACGCCTAAATGACCATTTAATTTATGTTAATTATACGACCCCTTATAAATGTTTTATTATAAATCCAGAAATTGTTGTCCTATTAACCTGATTTAAAAAATAATTCCTAAAAGTCCACATTTATATCTTTCATACATTTTTTATATCCAGTCCTTTTTTTTGAAAATCAATTTTTGTGGACATTAAAAAATGCATTGTGGCCTTAAAAGTTTATGCTAAAAATACAAAATTTCATATGTCTTGCCAAAATTTTCTTTTAGACTCTTCTATCTTGGAATACATTTTTAAAAATTTCGTACTCAGTATATTTGGTCGTATAATTGCAATAGTATTATAAAATCTCTCATCCGCCTAAATGTACTTTTAATTTATATTAATTATACGGTCCATGGTACCCATTATATAATAAAATAAAATAAAATTTTTTTAAGCCTGCAAACATATTTTAAACAAAATTCACTCCATTCATAATTAGTTGGTATCCCCATGATACTCATTTAATATTATATATAAATAATAAATAACCTCCTTTAAAAAAAATATTAAATGAATTTATTATTAATAATTTATTCATTAATTATATATGTGTGGCACTTAGTCCACTTTGCCTTTTAAAATGACCACACTTAATCTCTCTCTTTCTATCCATCTATAATTGATTGATTAATGGACCATATAACGACAACCATACTAGTTGAGTTCAAGCTAATAATGTTGTGAACTTCAAACCACCACCTTTTAATAATAACCTTTTAATGCGTATAGAGAGCTCTTGTGTGTATGTTGACCACTGCAAATGGATTACATGAATACGTATTAATGTGTCATATTATGTTTGTATTTTATTTTAATAACATATTTGCTATTTTACATTATTTGTATATTGTATATACATTATATTATAAATAATATTTAATATGTTAATGTATTCGCATGAAATTTTTAATACCGTAATTGTTTAATAATAACGTGATTTTTTTTATTTTCTTCTCTTTTTCCAGGTGAGTCCAAACGAACTTTATTACAATATTATGACATCAACAAAATGCGTAAGTTGCAAAAAAAAATATTTTAATTTTAAAAATGTTGGTAAAAAAATTAAAAAAGAAAAGAAAAATTACAAGTTTTAATGACATATTTAAGATATACAAAGTATGAATAAATTAAGTTAAGAAAATTAAATAATAAATTGAAATTTTCCCGCATTGCGTATAAGTTATAATAATATGCAGAAATATGTAGCGTATGATTTATGTCAGTAATCATTCGTAGATATTTAAAATACAAGACATTTTACTATTCGAACTATAACGAATGATATTTAAATGACAAATATCAAGTTACTGATCTGGGATTTGGAAATTATTGAATAAATAATTTTTATTCACTTGAATTTTGTCTGTAAAATGGGCGATGATTATTTGAATGAGTTTTAAAGTCAGTTTTTTCTTTATCGAGTCAGTTTTTTTGTCCTTAATTTTAATTTTTCCTTTTTTGAATTCTTAGCTGCAGACTTATTTTTTAATTACAAAATGCCGTGATAATTTTTGTATCAGTTTATATTACACCAATTATTTTTTCTCAGCTTCAAAAGGGATAGGAGGAAAAAATTGATAACAAAATGAAGTCTATATTTTTTTAAGTATTTACTGTTATTTGAATATAGCATGTTTTTCTTCCAGCATTGCGTATAAGTTAAATTAATATGACGAACTGTAGGGCGTATGATTTATGTCATAACTCATTCGTAGATAATTAAAATACAAAAAATATTACTATTCGAAAATAACGAAGGATGTTGAAATTACAAAAATCAAATCACAAACTTGGGAGTTTCTCCACTAAAATAATTTTTGAGATGTATAATAATAATAATTTTCATGGATTGGGGAAAGAGAAATCCATTATTTTTATATGAACTTTAGGACTATATTTAACATGTCCGATTTGTACCACTTTGTTGTTGTAGTAGCCCTATTGCTTTTATACAACGGGCTGAGGTGACAGACGTTGGCCGAGTTAGACTCGGGTCGTTTTAGATCGTAGACCCCTCTGTCGTGGAAACGCACTATTTTGTTGTATGATTTGTTGCCATTTTAAAGGTAACTTCATAATGCCTCTGTCAAAGAATTCCTGCTCTCTATTTGCAAAAACCTCTAGTAGTCGATTTTCACAATCCTCCTCAGATACCAATTTTTCACCATTAAAAAAAAAAAAAAAATCTGCAATGCAAGAAAAAGATGATAATCGCTTGGTGTTAAGTCCTGACTGTATGACGGATGCATTAAAACTTCCCAACCAAGCTCCCGAAGTTTCTGACGCGTCACTATAGATGTGAGTGGCCTAGCGTTGTCCCTGTAGAAGACGACACCTCTCATGTTGGACAATTCTGTCCGTTTTTGATCAATTGCTATCTTCCAACGGTCCAGTTGTTGACAGTAGAGATCAGAATTTAGCGTTTGACCATATGGAAGCAATTCCTAATAAATAATCCCCTTATTGTCCCACCAAATGCATAGCAGAATCTTCCTGGCCGTTGGTCCTGGTTTGGCCACCGTTTGAGGTGCTTTACCGCTCTATGACCACGATCGTTTTCGCACAGGGTTATGGTATGTGATCCATTTCCCACCTCCAGTCACCATCCGTTTAAAAAATGTGTCTATCTCATTCTGTTTGACCAAGGCTTTGCAGATTGAAATTCGATCCATCCTATTTTTTTTTCTTTCCCAAGCATCGAGCTTTTTTTTTTTTTTTTTTTTTTTTGAATCCAGCTTTGTGTAAATTGTTTAAGTTTAATGGTAGATTTTTAGCTCCTGGGCGATGTTACGACTTCTAACATGCCGGCCAAATTCGATCATTTCTCCGATTTTATCGAAATTTTCGATGACCGGCCTTATGGATTTCTTTTTCCCCAACCTAATATTAATAGGACGAAACATAGGGCGTATGATTTATGTCATAACTCAAAACTCATTCGCAGATAAATAAATGTACAAATACATATGCAAAGAACTTATTGGGTAGCATATCTCGCAATAAAAATAATCAATATTGGCCTAGGTTTCGGCGTAGCCTCCATATGAAGATATTTTTTGGTTCTGCAGAAATTTTGTATACTTTGCGAAAATTCTGGGTTCTAAATATTATAAATTTATATATCTTTCTCTATAGCCTACATAGAAGGTCCAGCTAAAATTTTATAAATTTTCCTTATTGTAGTTAAATATTTTTTAAGAATCACTCCTCCTCTTCCATATTTCCAAATTTCCAAATTTTGATACCAAGAAAAATTCCGTTCAAAAAAAAAAAGAAACTTTTTCAAAAGTTCGTATCAGCAAACCAAAAAGAAAACTTTATTCCGCCAGCTTTGTAGCCTAGAAATTTTTTGTTGATCCCTGGCTTTGTTGATACCTCACCTTACCTACCTACAGACCTACCATTCATTATCAATTACAAGTAATTGCGTGAAGTACTTACCCTAACTATATATTCTTCCGCATAGCTGCGGGTGGGATTTCCCAGGCCGTAACTTTGCCAGGTTGTTTTCTTTTTGTATTTGATATTTTTATGCCTATTTAAGCACAAACTTAATTAGTATTCACACACAAAAAGCAACAACAAAAAAGAAAGCTTAACAAAAGATTCTGAAGGGTAAATGTTAAATGCCAGGGAATTAATTTACATTATGGTTGCTCGATGGCATAGACAATGTGTCATCTAATCGAACGCAACGCACGCTAATTATGATAATTGTTGTTATTGTTGGTTTTTTTGTCGAAGTGACTTTTCGACAAAGGGAGCAGGAGCTTCCGAAAAAAAATACTCGAAAAATATTCCTTGTGGTGGCACTTAACCAATTATTGTTATTATTATTTTGATTGTTATTAAGCATAACCAAAGGCATGCGAGCAGCGATCCAAGGGGGGAAACAATGGCAGGTGGAGGTTTGGGTAGCTTATCATAGAAAATTTATCACAAGGCTTTTACTCTTCCCCTATTGCCTACCAGCCTGTTTCCTTTTGTAGACTTCTCAACTGAAGAGGCCTAGATAAGATGCTTATCAATGTTGTTGTCAGCGGAGCATCAGGACGATGGAAAGTAAAGAAAATTCTAAGGATGTTGGTTGGCAGACTGATAGGAAAATCAGCTACTCATATCTAATAAAACATGCTTTAGTCTTGGTCTATGACAGATTTGGGTGGAGGAGGAGGGTGAGATGGGTTGAAGGCAGGCCATTCATTGTGCTCCATTTGTTGCTGATGCTTCGGCGGTGTTTTTTTTCTTCTTCTGCTAACATTTCCAAGTATTTATGCAAATTACTTTCTGATCAATCTCAGGGTATAACACGAGCCGTGTGTATGTATGTGAATATTGTGTTGAGACTAATTAAAAACCCCCAACCCCTCCCTAAATTCTCTTCAAAAGCAAATATTACAATAGCTGGGACTTGATAAAGAAATAGGGGAGAAGAAGAGTGTGGGTGATATCGCGCAACCAGTAACCATCATGTGAAAAGCTATCATGCCAACAACACCACTTACCTTAAGAGCTTTTTTTGGTTTGGTAAAAGAGGTAAATGCTTGGTTGGTTGGTAGCTACTAATGTTTGGCAGATGGTTAGCTGATTGACTAGACCATACATTGTGTTTAGGCCTCTGTGTGTATCTGTGCGTGTGCCTTCATTTTGTGGTGGGTGTAATTCAATACAATGAAGCACAAAACCTCTAATGGCCTAGGCTTTTGTGTGTGTAAGTGTGCGATGAAAATTTCTATTGAAAACCTGAAACACACGCAACTTCCAGCTTCAACTCATCACCCTCAGTATCATCTTCTTCTGCTCATCTTCCTCTAACCCTTTTCTCTCTATTGTAATATGTTGGGCGCCACCTACCCAAAATTTAGGTCCATTTATTTTACTGGATCTTCCCAAAAATCCTTCATCTTCTACGTTTCTATTTTCCTTCCTTTTGTTTTCTTAATATCGCCTGGGCGGTTTTCTATAAAATCATAACAATAAAAAACAACAACAACAACATCACAAAAATAACTGGATTTTAAACTTTCCTTACCGAAAACAAAGTTTTTGTTTAAGTTTTGTGTCTGATTGTTGTTTTTGTAGTTGTTGTTGTCTTAGACAAACTTGTTGTGGTTCTATGTGTAGCCATAATGGAAATATTGACATGTGGTTTTGTTGACCTGACCAATAGCACCTCAACCAACAAACAGTTGTTTCAGAAAATTCTTTATTGATGTTTTCTATTCTTTATTGATGTTTCATGTGGTTTAAAAAGGAGGCTTGACTTACCTCTGGGAGATTTATAAGTACAAAAAGTTAATTTAAATTTAATAAAAAAAAACTCGTTGAGATTGGTCCGGCCGAAATTCCTCCACCTCTGCAAATGCAACATACCAAAACTTGTTTGGGACTTTCATATAGGTGCTATGTTAGGGCATATTGCTGCCAGAACGAAACTAAACTAACTAACTTTCAGGTTGAATAATTGGATAAGGTCCTGGCTATATTAAAACGTGGACCTATGTGTGGTAGTTAGATTTTCTACCCAGTGAGCACTCTGAGTAACAAATTAGAGATAATTCATTTGAGAAGCGTACCCAAAAGACCGAATATCTGGGGCCCAAAACGTGGACCAATATATCGCATTTTCATCTTAAAACCCAATGGACAAAAAATTTGTGAAGGTAACCTAAAATTATTTTTTTATAAGATAATATCGATGTTAATATTTCAAATATTAGTTAAAGTTAAAATGACCAGGTCGTATAAGTGGCGCAAATAGAGGACCATTAGGCGTATAATTTTTAGTTCTCCTTCAAAAACATATTTTAAACTCCCAACTACAACGGAACTGGAATTTGAGATTCAATTTTTGCTATAAAATTACCAAGACCACCTTGTACGTATATGTAATAGGAATAGACAAATCTGACGCGTATGATTGTTATTATTAAGTATAAGGAAATGTTACAATCTGTTCCGAAAGGAAAACATGTTATCGAAATTGGTTTCTAAGATTTATAATAAAAGGAATTTTTCATTTAGGTTTGGGAAATATTTTTCCACCTGATTATTTCAAAATTGTTAATTATTTCTAATTTAATTATTTAAATAATTTTTAAAAATGGCCCCCAGTACCTATAAATGAGGGATCATGCCTAATGATACATATTCCATCATTTGCAGATTTGAGTTCAGAGATGCTAACTGTCCTCTAAAAATAGCACTGCGTATTAGTGACAATAATAGTGAGGTATGAGGCGTATGATTTTTATTACATGTCATACTGAGATTTCAAAGCACCGCCAAGATGGATTTTGTGTTACAAAAAATAATTTTGGAATTCAAAATGTATGTTGTATACTCGAATATTTCACAATACATTGTAAAAAAATATTGTGGTATTGAGACCTCTGCGTATAAGTAATACTAATAGAGGACTTCGTGGCGTATGATTTTTATATAGCTCATACTTATAGTTATACATATAACTGAAAACTATTTTCCTATGGAGAAATATAAGGATGGAAAATAAATTTCTTCTGTTACTATTCAAGAAATAGCAAATTACAAAAAAGTTCATAAAAATGGAAGAGCAAAAAAATCCACTTGGAGTTGATTAAAAATAACAACTGTTCAGAGACTTGGATCGAACACAAAAAAGACAATTTAAAAGTTAATTTCTAAATAGTTTCAAATGAAAATTCGACAGTTGCCCATCTATGCCTATAAGTAATATTAATGTAGTGTGATGTGAGGCGTATGAGTTATGTCATTCATCATATTCGCCGTAATCACATGTGTCAACGATATTTTAAATATTAATAAATTTTTCAAATATATATACATTTAGGTGACAAGTTTTCAATATAGTTTTTTTTTTGCAAAGAAGCACCCACCGGTGCAAATAATATTAAGGTAGTGAGTTATGAGCCGTATGAGTTTTTATTCATACTTTTTTTTTCGTAGGTCACAAAGACAACCCTATTATAGAGTAATATGTAAATTTATTATGTTTTTGGAGAACATATAAAAAAGGTGAACTTGTTTTCTAAAGGCATACGATTTGTATTGTAGAATAAAGGACACAAAATTTTACACAATCAGAAAAAAATATTGGAACATATAAAATAGGTGAAATTTTTTTTCTAAAGGCATACGATTTGTATTATAGCATAAAGGACACACAATTTTACACAATCGGAAAAAAATATTCATAGAATCTCAAAATAATCGTTTATCGATCCTCTCCTTGAACATCCCATTCTTATCGATTATTGACCTCATATAAAAATCCACTTCTTCCGAAAGTTCCGAAAACATAGCACCCACCACTTATAGGAAAAATTTTCACAGTCAAATGCATAATTTTAATACCACCTGTGCGTATAAGTAATGTTAATATAGGGAAGTGAATCGTATGATTGTTTACATAAAGTATACGTGAGTGCACTGTTATATAAAAAATCGACTTTAGCTGAACATTTCTCAAAAAATAAAATAATAATATAATAAAGAATTAATTCAATTAATGAATATTTAATTTATTGACTCATATTGACCCTCCTACAAATACACCCTACGATTTTTTTTATTACATGAAAGATTTGAAAAGAAAATATCTGATTTAATTACCTGTCTAATAAACATAAAACATTCTATATTAATTAAAAAATATGTTTGATTATGAAAAAATTAAAACAACATTTTATACAATTACCACACGTGCGTATAAGCAATATTAATATAGGAAAGTGGAACGTATGGTTGTCGACATAAAGTATACGCGGGTTTGAAGCCGTGCATTGTTAAATAAAAAATCTTAAGAAGTAATTTTCAAAAGAAAATAATAATAAATAAAGAAATAAATATAATAATAAAATATTACTAAAATTAATTTATATATATATATATATAATTTAATATTACTTATGCCCTCCTACGCACATATCTCATACTATTTTTTAATTTCAAAAATTTGAAAAGAAAAATATCTGACTTAATTACCTGGCTAATAATCACAAAAATTCCTTTATCAATTAACAAATATTTATGATTATCAAAAAAAAAAAAAAAAAAAAAAAAAAAAATCATCAGGCTTAATTAAAAATATTAAATCTATGCGAAATTTTTTATGTTTATATAATTATTGGAAAATTCCAAAAATATTTTCATGGCATAGGAAAAAAACCTATCTCACTTATTATGTCTGACCTTTGGTTCAATTAATATTAAATTGAATCTTAATTTACCAGCAAATGAAGATGATGGATGGATGTATGGATTGTGAGGAGTACAAATATTTCAATTACTTTCATAAATTCCTTTGCAATTTAACGATGATGGAAGGCAAGGACCAACAGGAAAAAAAAAATCCAAAAAGAAATTCTAAGCTAACATGAATCACCATCACTACTAACTAACAAATTCCTTTAATCAAGTACATATTTGTCAAAAACAAGAAGAATGAAAAGCAAAAAAATGGAACTGGAAATGGAATGTGGTATTTGCTTAAGGGAGAACTCAAAAACGAACCCCTGAACAAAACAAAATGTAAACAGACTTGTGCCAAGAAAATGTAAAGCAAAATTTTCTAAATAAATGAATAGTAAATCGAAATGATTGCTCAAGTAGAAAATAATTCTCAAGCTACAAATGCTTGATATAATGGCTGGGTGGCTGGAAGAAGTTAAAGCAAAAAAGTGGCACACAGTATATTTGTTCAAATTTCCAAAAAAAAAAAATAGACGAGAAGAGAATACAGCCAGCTCTTTGCCCCAAAAAAATAAATGGGAACAGGAGTAAGTTTACACAAAAACCCCCATTGAGAATCAATTGCTGAATTAATTTCAATCTAACCAGAAATATTGTATACACAGACTTAGTTCCTCATACAGCTCAACAACAATTGTTGAACATAACTAAGAATCGGACAAGAGGAAGAGTAGGAAATGCCAAAGGAAGAGCTATAAACCAAAATAAAACAAACCCAAAAACAAATCGACAAAAACTCCATGCCAAAAAAAAAGAACAAACGAACGAACTACAAACTTTAAACACACCGAAAAAAAAATCAGGGTGGCGAGGAGTGGGGAACTGTAAAAATCCTTAAATGTAAACATAAAACCATAAAAACCAAAATGAACATTCAAAATCAACAGGGGAATAAACCAAATGAAAATACACTATTCACCACCACAACTCCCTTCCTTTTTCTCTCCTCCTCCATTCCCTTATGGCTGGCAACCTACAAAAACCAGTCAACGTATGCCAGGAGCAGTGGTAGTAAAAAACACACAGGGAAACGTAAAAAAACGAGTGAATATAAAAATAGTTTATTGAATTGTGGATGCTTCAACGGTAAGAGCTTGTCAGCAACTCAACAACCATAGAAAAAAAAATTAAAAAAAAAAAACAGGGAATGCCGCCAAAAATAAAACAAAAAACGAATCCTTCTCCTGCAATCCTGAAACGAATCAGAATATAACAACAGCAGAGAAGTATAACAACTGGCAAAAATTCAAGCGGAAACCGGAAGTGTTGCTGAAACACTAACGATGATGATGACGATGAAAACAACAAACGATGGTTACGACGACTTAACCGACCGATATACTCAGCTCAGACAAAACCTATGTTCCTCTTCTTGTTTTTTTTTTCGGTGAAAATCAGTATCCGGGAAAGACCAGAGTAGGGGAGCGTTGGAATTTTGTTCATGAATCATTTTGTGATGTCTGTCACCTAACAGCAGAAGAAAAAAAATCAAATGATGAATGTTGTTGCCTTCAATTTATGAATATTGAACTGACGGCGGGCGAGAAAAAGTCATCATCACACTGTCTCTTAATATCTCAAACATCACAAATTGGCCAAATGCCAAAACAGCATTGGAATTATGAATGTCGTTGATTCTTGTTGATCTGTTACTGCACGAAAAAAAAATAACAAAACTAACAAAAATTTCATATAAAAATGGAAGTGAAAAAAATTCAATGAAAAAAAACTCGGAGTTTGATTAAAAATAACGATTGTTCAGGGCCTTGGGTTGAATAGGGAAAAGGAAAAACATTCAAAAAATTTACAAAATAATTTAAATTTATTGAATAGTTTAAAAGCTAATTGCCAAATAATTATAGGTGAAAATTAGAGTGTGCCCTTTGGAGCGTATAAGTAATATTAATGTAGTGGTATATGCAGCGTATGAGTATTTTCGTTCATCATACTCTCCCATAAATCTTATGTCTCTACTATTATCCTTTTATAAATATTTGCAAATGAACCGGTTGTTTCAAATATATTCAAATTTTAGGGATGAACTTTCAAAAGTAGTTTTGAATTGAAATTAAATTGGTACATCTGGGAGTGTGAGTAATATTAATTTAGTGGTATAAGATATGTATGAGCTCTCACCATAGCTCCATGTCACAACTATATTAAAATTTGTTGCGATGAATCGCTTTTTTGAAATACGTTCACAATTTAGAAATCGTGTTATCAAAATAATTTTTGAATTGAAATTAAAGGTTTTCCTCAGAGATTATGTGAAATATTAATATATTGGTATATGGGACCTATGATTAATGGTATTTATCATACTCGACATAAATTGTTAATATTTTTATAAATATTTGACATTGAATGTATGGCAATACATTATGAAATATGTTCTTTTTTTAATTTTGAATTAAAATTTTATTAACCTGTCACTAAGTATACGTAATGTGAAGGTAATGGCTTTATGTTATTCCTCATCTAGACACATAACCCTATTCGATTGATATGTAAATAAATCTGTTTTGGTAATACATAAGTCGTCGCAAATATTGTCGAGAGGCGAATGATTTTTATTTACAATTGTTGTTCACATTCACATGGCGCTAAATATTATCTACAGGTGTATAATTTTTATTCTTTATAATTGTTATTCATACTCAAAGGTCCATACATTAATGTGTTCAAGATAAAGTTATTTGGTATATATTTATAAAGTCGAAAATTATGTCTAAATAAGCGCTATGAACCGCAAATAAGATCACATTACAATCATACTGTCACCCAGGGCGTATAATTGATACTAATAGTAGGACACAAGGCGTATGATTTATTGAACTGGAATTATTCAATATAATTGGGTGTGGAAAGGAAATTGACAGATCTCGCACAAAAATATTTTTGGGAAAAGCAAACTCATGTCGAATATGATAAAATCGAAAATTAAGTCCAAATAAGCGCTATGAACCGCAAATAACATCATATTAAAAACATACTTTCCAGGTGTTTACATTTGTGACAAAGGATGATGTATCAACTGGAATTATTCATCATACTTTGGTGTTTACATTTGTCAAAGGAATTGGCAGATTTCCCGGAAATTAATTAAAAAAAAAAAATAAATAAAAATTATAAATTGTTATAAAAAAGTTAAAATTTTAGAAAAGTATGAGAATCAAAAATAAGAGCACCTAACCGCAAATTAGATCACAATTAGAATTGTAAAACAGGTTTTTGTTTAAAGTCCTAAATTTTTCTGGATGCTTAAATTTGCAAACAAAGTTTTCTGAAAATAATAATATTTTCAACAAATTCCAAAACCATAACTTAAATCGTATCGAAAAAATGACCGGTACCTAGAGCATATATTTAATTATATTATAATGCTTTGTGGCGTATGATTAATAATATAAGACATGTTGATTATACTAAAAGAAATTCTACTTACTGGGTGGAAAACAATTTGCCTGTTCAATTTGAGGGTTTGAAACTAGATCGTTGAACTGTGAGACTTGGAATTTTTCTCAGTGAAAAAATAACTACATCTTAATTTCTAGTTTTTTCTATAGCAAAATCTCACCTAAGAGTCTGTAAAACTGTTTTTATGAAAAAAAAAATCCGATCTAAAGGTCAGTGAATTTGTTTCTATAGGAATAAAGGTTGACCTAAAGGTCTGAGAATTTTCCTGACCAATTTTACAGTTTGAATCCTATCGTTGAACTGTGAAACTTTGCTTTTTTTGGTGAAAAAGTCTCTTTTGAGGTTATGCTAATTTTTTTCTGTTTAAAAAAGTACGACGTAATGGTGATTGGTTTCTATTGAAAAGCAGCCGACTTGAAGGTCTGTATTTGTTTTCTATAGAAAACCATCCGACCTGAGGTTCTGTGAATTTTTTCTATAGAAAAAAATTTGTCCGAATGTTCTCTTAATTTTTTTCTATATAAAAAAATACAAACTGAGTTCTGTAGAAAAGTCCGACCTAAGGTTGTGTGATTGTGTTGCTGTGATTATTTTCTATAGTGAAACATCCGCCCAGATTTTCTGTGATTTTTTTATAGAAAAAACATCAACATCAACATCCGAACCAAAGGTGTGTAATCTTGTTTCTGTGAATTTTTTATCTATATAAAAACATCCGACCTGTTGTTCTCTGATTTTTTTTCTATACCAAAAAGTGTGACCTTAGGACTTGTGATTTTTTTGCTATAGAAAATTGTCAGATCCGAGAGTCTGTGAATTATTTTCTACAAAGAAGTCCGACTTGAAGGTCTGCACTTTTTTAATATAAAAAAAGGCCGTCCTAAGGGTTTGTGAATATCTTTCTATAAAAACTTCGGTCTTGGTCTAAAGGTCTCGGAATTTTTTTTTCTATGCAAAAAACATCCGACCTATGGTTCTGTGATTTTTCTATAGAAAAAAAAAAACATCCGACCAGAGGGTGTGCGAATTTTTTCTGTGGAAAAAACATCCGAACTGATGCTCTGTGATTTTTTTTTAGATAAAAGTCCGTCACGAGGGTCTCAAATTTTTTTCTGTAGGAAAAAAGCCCGATCTGAGATCCTGGGATCTATTTTCTATATAAAAAAGTCCGACCTTACTGCCTGTCCATTTTTTTCTATAGCAAACCATTACAACTTTAGTCTCTCAGAATGTTTGTCTGTAAAAAAAATCTAAAAACAAATTCCAAACCTTAAGAATTTTCTTATTAAAGCATTTTGCACATAAATGCGTATTATTGTTATAAATAGGGTACATGGTGGCGTATAATTTATTTTATCTGTTCATATAAATTAAACATACGCTATATATATCCCCAAATAAATTATTATTTTATTTTACTTTAACATTTAGTTTTTTTAAAAGCTTCCATGTGTAGTCTACCTTATTTCTTAAATTTCAGAATTTATTAGAGGTTTCTCAGTCTGCCTTAAATTTTGTAATTTCAAAATACCCCTTTTAACTCCAATTTAATATTTCTTTTATTAATGTTTATTTAATCTTCATTCAACCTACCTTTAAAATATTTTCCGTAAACATTTTGAAAGTCCACCTTTTGACCTATTTCATTATTATGATTTCTTAACTGCACAAATTTCCTCTTGAACCCAGCCACAGCATTTACTTGTTATTATTGATTGCCGGCAATTTCCTAAGCAATATTTTAACTCACTGAATTTTTCTATGCAACAAAAAAAGGAGAAATACGAAACATCACTACAAAAAATGTAAAAGCCCAACAATTTACATAAATTAAAATAGTTGAGAATATAAATGGTTTTGGCGGTGGTTATTGTTGCTGTTTTGTTCCCATTTTTTGTACTCTATTCCACGTTTTTTCCATTTGTTTCGCCCATTCAAAGTCATCGGGGCAAAAATCATTCTTGAAGTAAATGGTTTGTGTATTCAAAGGAGTTTGGAGTTTGTTTGGGCTTTCAACAGGTTTTTTGTTGGTGCGGAATGTGGTGCACACACAATATAGCCAGACCTGGCTGCTCTGCTAGACGTACAATCTCCTCTTTCATGGAATAGGTAACTGACTGACTGACCGACCACCATCACTAACCATTATTATTGTTCTTGTTGCACTCTCTGCTAGCTCTCATGCAAATTTTAACTGAGGCATTTCCTTCCTTTCCGTTACGTACGTTTTCCACCGTCCTTATGGGATGAGGTATATTGCATTTGTTTGCAATAGTTGTCCATTGACAGACATGCTGGTGGTCGTTGTTGTTGTTACTGCTAGATTCCTAGTTGTTTTTTTGCCTTCCTTTTGTCCATGATTCTATCATGTTTATTTGCCTGGAATCATTGCACCTTTCAAAATGAAATAATTTACAATTCAAAGTTTAAATTAAAAAATAACATCAATGTTGTTTGCCACTGAGCAACTACCATCCATCCTCCCTCTTCCTCTGCAGTTGCTTTCCTTGTTTTAAGATACCTTCGGGTTCCGGTTTAATGTTTTTGTTGTTGTTGCTGCTATTCTGCTTGCTCCTGGTTAGCAATTTAATGTCTACAACTCAGTTAGTTAAGATTTTGTTTAGAATCATTCATTCATACATTCAGAGAATGCAGGGTTGGATGTCAGCCACAAATTTTTGCCACATAGTTACTGTTTTATATGACCACCAGGTTACCCCACCCTCCCATTTTATCTGTTGAGGAAAAGCTGAATGGAATTTGAATGTTGGAAGACTTATTACAATAAGGAAGAAATGCATTTAGTGGAGGGTAGGGTAAAGAATTTAAGGAACTAAGGGTCTCTGAATTGTTTTCTATAGAAAAAATTCTCTGAGATTTTTTTTCTATAAAAATTATTTCACCCTCCCATTTTATCTGTTGAGGAAAAGCTGAATGGAATTTGAATGTTGGAAGACTTATTACAATAAGGAAGAAATTAATTTAAAGGAGGGTAGGGTGAAGAATTTTCCGAATTGAAGAAAAGTATGACTGAGGGTCTTCGATTTTTTCTATAGAAAATAGTTGAAACTGAACTGAGGTTCTACGAATTTTTTCTATAGAAAAAAAACTTCAAACTGAGTTCTTGCGAATTTTTCTATAGAAAAAACTTCAAACTGAGGTTCTGTGTATTTTTTTCTATAGAAAAAATGATCTCGGTTATTTTTTTAAATCGACTTGAATTCTCCAGGAATTAGGCTCTTCATTTCTCTTATACAATTAGACCTCTGGGGTGTATAATTCACAACAACACTCATACTCCCTTCCTTACTATGAGAAGTTGTATTTCCTCAACTCTTTTCCCGGACAATGTAGTGGTTGATTTTTTGCCCAGAAAACCTCAAAATACAACAAATAAAACCATGTCCAGGCCAAATGTATAGAAAAGCTGGCCAAGAAGCAAGAAACAAAAATTAATCTAAAAAGTTTTTAATGCGCTTTTAAATGATAATGACGATGATGGGAATGCTATGAGATGGGTCCATGAAGCAAGCCACGGTAGCTGACGTAGCATCAGCAATGCTAAGTAAAAGAGATAATTTCCTCAACTTTTAACCACTAAGGCAAGGCAGACACTAGTCCGCCCTGCCAATATCATTATCATCCTGCAGGATGCACTGCAATATTACATTAAAACAAATTTTTCAATGGCCAGCCACAGGGGCAGTTACGCTCGAAAACCCTACCATCCACTCTCTAGCTTACCTGTTCCGTAAATCATCAACTATCAAGGTTTCTGTGTGGATTTTTTATTCTTGGTTTGGAAATGAGAAAGAAATAAACCCACGATGCAAACAGCATTAAGAATCTTTGCCGGGGAACACCCACCCTTCCAATGCATTATATCGTCCTGAACGTCTTTGCAAAATTCTTCTTCCCAAGAAACCTTGCAAAAGAAAATTATTCATTCTGCATCTTCTTTGTATCTTTCAATTCTTTCTTAGTGGAATCCTTGGTTTTTTGCTTTTTGTTAAGCTATATGCGAATTTGTATGTTGTGTCTGTGTGTGTTTTCTTCTTGGTATGCGTAACCAAGTAATGGTATAATGCTGTTTGACTGCATAGCTTTCCGTTCAGCCAACCTGTTGCTACTTGTTGGAGTTTTTTTTTTTTTTTTTTTTTTGTGCGGTTGATTTCTCTTCTTCGTTTTTTCTGTTTTCTTTTGCTGCTTTAATTTTCTACTCATTTGTTGCACATAACATGGCAGCAAATTAAGTTAAACACCAACAAAAGAGGAGGAAAAACTTTTTCATCGCCAAAGTTTTTATAGGTTTTTCTTTTCGCATAGAAGCAACAGGGCAAATGTTGACATGGTGGGAATGGGGAGAGGATGGACAACTCAAGGTCTGGTACGTTGTGAATGTGAGAGAATTTTTTTCTGGTTTGCGGGAGCGTAGGAGTTACAATAATGGAGTGTAGAGTAGAAAAAGTATCCGACCAAGAGGTCTCGGTATTTTGTTCTATAGAAAAAACTTTGAACTAAGGCTTTGCGAATTTTTTCTATAAAAAAAACAACTTTGAACTGAGGCTCTGTTGTTTTTTTTTCTAAAGAAACAACTTTGAACGGATGGTCTCGGAGTTTTTTCTATAAAAAAAATCACCGACCTGAGGGTCTCGGATTTTTTTCTATAGAAAAAATCACCGACCTGAGGGTCTCGGATTTTTTTCTATAGAAAAAATCACCGACCTGAGGGTCTCGGATTTTTTTCTATAGAAAAAATCACCGACCTGAGGGTCTCGGATTTTTTTCTATAGAAAAAATCACCGACCTGAGGGTCTCGGATTTTTTTCTATAGAAAAAATCACCGACCTGAGGGTCTCGGATTTTTTTCTATAGAAAAAATCACCGACCTGAGGGTCTCGGATTTTTTTCTATAGAAAAAATCACCGACCTGAGGGTCTCGGATTTTTTTCTATAGAAAAAATCACCGACCTGAGGGTCTCGGATTTTTTTCTATAGAAAAAATCACCGACCTGAGGGTCTCGGATTTTTTTCTATAGAAAAAATCACCGACCTGAGGGTCTCGGATTTTTTTCTATAGAAAAAATCACCGACCTGAGAGTCTCGGATTTTTTTTCTATAGAAAAAATCACCGACTTGAGGGTCTCGGATTTTTTTCTATAGAAAAAATCACCGACCTGAGGATCTCAGAATTTTTTCTATAGAAAAAAACTTAGACCTGAGGGTCTCGGATTTTTTTCTGTAGAAAAAACTTAGACCTGAGGGTCTCGGAATTTTTTTCTATAGAAAAAACTTCGACCTGAGGGTCTCGGATTTTTTTCTATAAAAAAAAATATATTTCTATTTTTATATCCTATAAAAATTTCTTAAAATTTTCATTTCCATATCTATTTAAATATTCCGTCCAGGTGTGCGTATAAGCATTTTTAATTATTTTCCAAATGTACAGTCAGGGCGTATGATCATTTCCAATATTAGTTATTCGCAATATGCCTGCTATTCTTATGATTATTATTAATACCAATATTTATTAGAATTTCAATAATTCTGCAAGATTTTAGATTTTATTGTAATTCCCTCTAAAAATAATTTCTTGAATCGGATTTAAGTTAGTTCTTTGGCATTGTTTTAAATAAAAATGATTACAATTTTAAATAGACTATACAGAAAAGGCAAAATGTCTCTCCCAACACACAGATATACACACAAACATATTGTTCGGAATCTGTATGTATATTTATGTATACGATATATATGGGTCTTAAGTTTTCTTTACATACAAACAGTTAAGAGACTATGCCATCAAATATTTAAGTAGTCGTAATGCCGGTATACATAGGTTCTAAACTACATGTGTGTGTTTGTTAGATTATTATGCAAGTGTATGTGTGTGTGTGTGTCATCATGAATGTAAGTATTATACAAACAGTGGAAGAAGAAGAAGAAGAGGAGATGAAAAAAATAGCAAACGTTATTTAAATATTCATAAACACTTTTCAGAACATGCATGAGATGCTGACACACTTAAATGCTCGTTAAACACACACTATAGCTGTGTGTTTTCTAAAAAAAGGCACACACATACCTACAAATAACTACATTGGACGACAGACACACTCACACACACATACTTATATGCTAAGAAGTGAAAATGTTATCATAAGAATCCACTTCACGTATGATGATGACGATGACTACACTCGGAGAATCCTCCATATGTGTCGCTGTGTGTGTCTGTGTTTAAATTTTGTTTTCAGTTGTTGTTTCTCACACCATGTGTGTTTGTGTGTGTGTGTTAGATAGATTCTATTTTTCTGGTCTCTAAGCCTGTTTTAACAGTTTTATACTAGAAGAAGGAGAGGAAAAATGACAACAGCCAGCCTAGCAATGCCAACACAACGGCATTATCTTAAGAGGACGAAACACCAATGTTCAAAGTGTTGGTTGGTTGTCTGGTTGCTATGAATCCTAAAAATACCAGTACAACGTATGAAGAAAAGCCGTTGGAGGAAGACGAAAAAGTAAGCATTAAAAGAATGTTAACAACTAGCATAGGGACAATATCATGATAACTAAAACTCCACTCTTCTACAATTTTTAACAGCTCCAAAAATTTCCTTTAAATATCCACAATTAAAAATCAAACATTATACAATCGGAATTATTGTTTTTAGGGTAGGGTTTAACATATAACCTATAACCCCCTGATTAAGATTTAAAAGAGCTCTTAAAATAATTATTAAAAATCCCCGACTACAAACCGTGAAATATTCGACTAACTTTTAGTCTATCAAATATTTTTCAAAATGTGGTGATTGTGGTGCTTGGAAAATCTATCCCATGCTACGTATGATTGACATTGTTAAAACTACTTTGTGACGTATAAGTGTTGTCAATATTCATACGTCCCCATGCACATATCTTCAAATCCACAATTATTTGCCTTTGGGCAATTTTTAAACCATTAAATTATAAATCCACTGTTATGAAATTTAGTAAAGCTCTAAAAAGAATAGGTTTAAATCTATGATATATATTTTTAATATTCCACAATATTGGACCCTATATCAAACAAGTTCGTGTGTGGTTCTTGAAACGTCTTCCTAATTGTATTTTATAGTATTAGTTGTATTACTTCCAGTCCACTATTATTGAGCGAAGGACAACTTAAAATTAATTATTTATGATGAAATGTTCACATCTTTAAGACTAGGAATTATATGTAAAAAAATTATCCAGAATTAAACCCTTAATATATTCGTGTAAATTTATTATTTCATAAATTCATTATCTAATTTCTTTTTTCTAAATTTTAGATTGTAGTATTTGAAATCATTTCCAGATTATTTTATAATGAACATTTAATCAGGATGCGACTGATTGGCATTTTTAGAAGCTCATTAGAGCGTATAAGTGTTGTCATTACTCATACGTATTATTATGCGTACTTCGGAGGGTATAAGTGCTGTTATTACCCATTCGACGCCATGAACATAACTTCCAATACCGAATTATTGAGGTTAGGACAACATTTTATATATATTTTTTTAACGATGAAATGTTCACAACCTTGAGACTACGAATTGAATTAAAAAAAATAATTAAAAATCTAGAATCTAAATTCGTGTGAATAGTATTTGATAAACACATCATATAATTTCTTCATCAACAATTTTCGATTGTAGATATTGAATTATTTTATAATGAAAAAACTATTATAAATCTTGGAATATTTTAAAACATCAGTTTTTTAGAATCATTTACTCAGGGTGAGTATGATTGCCATGTTTAGAAGCTCGTCGGAGCGTATACGTGTTGTCGTTAATCATACGTACCCTTCTTTATCCGTATCCAGAACATGTATGATTGACATTATTGAAAGTTCTTCGAGGCGAATAAGTATTGTCATTACTCATACGCCTCTATAAACAAGATTTCAAATTCAGAACTATTGCGCTAAGAGCTTTAAAAAGTTTATTAAAATTTTAAGGCTTAATAGTCTTTCAAACAAAGTAATTTAAAGTCAAAAGCTTGAGCTATCCGCTCATTAATGGATCTCATATAGTCCATAAGATAAATTTGAAATTGATGAGCTGGAACATCTTTCAACTTTGTTTTTCATTGAAGGCTACCATTATAAAGCTTGGTATAATTTTGAAAATCCATGTTTCTGAACCATTTACCTAGGATGCGTATTATTGACATAATTAAAACATCTCCGAAGCGTATAAGTGTTGTCATTACTCATACGTCTTCATAAACAAAACTTCAAATTACCTCCTTTTTGCAATATTTTCTACTTCCATTGGACACCTCGAAACTTATGCATAGCCCGAAAAGTGTGCAATGAACAGTTAAATTGCTTGGCTTTGCAATGACACGGAAAAAATCAACAGCTACAACAACAACAACAATGAACACATCATGGTATTCTTGCCGCTGTTGATCGTTCGAAGAAGTGAAACTATAACAAAAGCTTTGCATACATTAAGGCGGTGTTAAGAGAAAACACAAACGTTGGCACATTAAGAAAAACACAAGCGCGCGCACACACACACACTCATATATTTCTCGTTTATTTTCACACATATGCTTAGGCAAATTTTCTACTTCCATTATCACAGACATATGCACATATAAAAAGGCAAGCTAAAGATAGGCTCCGTAACATGCAGACAGACAGTCAGGAGGATATGTACTGTTGGACGGACATGTATGCAATTAAATGTTAACATTAGATGACAAAAACACATAGAAGAGATAGACAGACACACTCCAGCACACACACACACACACACCTATATATAGCTACTCACGTGTATATGGAACATAAAGTGCCTGCAAAATAAAAGTGAGAAAAGGAGAAAATCATGAACGATTTAGTCGGAATATAGTAAAGTGAGCTAAGGTTGTCTGTAACTCTATGTGTCTGTATGTGCAAATGTTTGTTTTGGTATGTTGTCATCATGATTGCCGGCTAAAGTGGTAGTGTAGTAACTTACCAAAACGTAAGCATTATCAAACCATCTTCCAGCACCTCCTCAACCCCACCCCGCCAACCACACAGCAAACACCCATGCAATTGTCGTTACTACTACTCTGCTGATGGTGGTTGGGTTATGGCGACGACAATAAGCAACATCAGCAGATTTTTCGTTAATGGTAAATACACACCCACATACTCATGGACAGACATGAACACACACACCCTCTCTCTCTCATTCGTTCTATCTCTTACGTAGTCATGTTCGTTTAACGAATAGTAAACTCAACAATTGTTGCACGTGTGAGCCCCTAAGCTACTAAGTAAATGTGAGAAGAGACATGAAAACGACGAAAAAATACGATTCTGTTTGCGTAGTAGTCGGTATTGTTTAACCGACCTATATTGCAGCAACTACAACAACAACAAATCAGGATATAAATACACATAGAGCTGCTAGCATAGATGATAAAATATTAAGAAAAAGTGAGAAGAAGAAGAAAAACGGAAACAGCAACAAAAAAGAAACACAGACACATAAATATATATGTGTGTATGTTAAAAACCTACAAACATGGCATTTTAAAGTTATGACTGCCGTATTATTTTTTCCTTATTCTTCTGTTCTTGTGTCTCCTTTCGTTTTGTTTTAAATATTTTTAGACATAAGACTAGACAGTAGAATTTTTTATTATTATCTTTTTTTCTTCTATCTCTTCTTTGGCCCCATTTTTGCTAAACATTTAAAAACATATTGCCGTTTTTGTATTCTTATTTTTTATTGTCATCTTCCCCATTTTTCTGTAATTACTCGGTTTTTTGTTTTATTTTTGCTTTTTTATGTCATTCTAATTTTTTTTGTTTTGTTTTCATTTTTTTCATATTTATCATCGAAACATGTATTTCTAATGTCAATATTTGCCATAGTCGTCATCATCAGGATTGTCGTTGTTTTGTAGAAAAATAAATAAATATTTTTTATTGTCCTTTCTATATTTGCTTGAGTGTGCAAACGTCGGTGTTCGTTCTCAATGGTCACATTTTCCCCATACTTTTTGGGTTATACGGAGGAAGTTGGGTGGTTTGTAATATTAGTCAACATTTAAATTACTTTTGCGGCAAGCAATGGTGACACATTACTGGCTTCACACTAAACTTGCCACAAATGTTTAATTTAAACGAAAACTGGGGGAAGCAAATCTTTTTTGTGGAAGGGCAAACACACCATTTGTTTTATTTTTCGGTAAAAAAAAAGAAAACTCAAAAACAAATGGAAAATTTAGATTTAAATCTACGAATTAGAAACTTACTTGACAAATTGTTGCAAATATATTAAAAATGCAAGATTTAAGAAATATTTAAAATGATTTAAGAAATATTTAAAATGATTTAAGAAATATTTAAAATGATTTTTAAATATTTCTCAAAAATATTGGAATAGCCACAAATATCGGCTTTAGATAGACCGTAAAATATTTAACAAAGAAATTAGTATCATATATAGGAATATCTTTAAAAATGTTATATATTCCAGAAGATTATAGTTAATCTTGTCATATTTGTAAAAATCAAAATTTCTGAACCCAGGGTACGTATGATTGACAGTATTAAAAATACTTTGGAGCGTATAAGTGTTGTCATTGCTCATACGGCTCTATACAGAATTTCAAATTTAGTCCTTCTACAAGTATTTTATACATCGAAGGCAATAAAAAGAACACAAAAAAATTAAAAATTTGCGAATATAGAACATATTACAAAAAAATAAAAGTTTTAAGGCTTAAATTGGTATTTACAAATCCAAAGTCGATTGTGGTGCTTGGAATATCTATAAAATTATTGTTAATAAATAATGAATGTAACATAAAATCCACAATTATGGATGTTATCTATGCAGCTATATATCTTTAAATTGTGAATATCTTTCTACTTACTGTATATTAAAGAACATACTTATGAAGCCTGTATCATTTTAAAACATTCATGTTTCCTGAATCCTTTACTCAGGATGCATATGATAGACATTTGCAAAAGCTCTTCGGAGCGTATAAATATTTTCATTACTCATACGATATGATATGAAACTTTTATTAAAAAGTCTACACTATGGAATTAAGGATATCATGGGTGCTTGGAACATCTTTCAAATTATTTTTTATGAACGTGTGCAATTGTATAGCTCAAAATATCCATGTTTAGAATTATTGGCTCATGATGCGTATGATCGATATGTTTAAAAGCTCTTCGGAACGTATAAGTATTGTCATTGCTCATACGTCGCAATGAACACATGTATGGTATATTGGAGCGCCTCCAAATCATCATCAAAATCAAATATTTGTTAAATTTATTTAATATTTTACGAATAGTCATCAAATATTATTTATGCAAATTCTTGTGAAATTTTTTATATTTTTAATAACTAATTTTTAATAACTAATTTCCTAATAAAATATTTTTTTCTCTTCTATTTTAGGTAAGTGTCGACAAACTTATTACATACGGCATTTCCAACATAAGTGAGTAAGTCTTAAAAAATATATTTAAATTTCACAAAAATGTGTCATTAAAGGCAGAATCAGCGCAACAAATTACCCCGATATTCTATGGTGCATATACTTACTATTATTCATACGGGAATATAGTCTGCGAATAGTTATGATACTTAAATAATATCCTCTTTCAAAAATTTATAATTGTCATCAGTCAATTTTCGTTAGTATTATACAATCTAATTAAATTGAAAAGCCCCTTCTTGTCGTTATTTATACGCCAAGGTATTCCACCAAAGAGAAGTCCTTATAGACTCTTTTGAGGGTTTCTTACGTTTAGCCCGTACCAAGAATATTGTCATATCGTAATATTATCAATACTAATACGTCAAGATATAAAAGTGCTTAAAGTTGCATCTTATTGAATTTTTTTTAAAAGTTAATAAAATAATTTGTTTAAGATTGTTAAATGTTAACAATTAATCGACCGTTATAAGGGTTTCTCATTACCTCTATTTATTTTTTTAATGCTACAGAGTCTCATATAAGAAGTTGAGCCAGATTACTAAGATACTCAACAGTTCTTGCGAGCGTATGACTGTTGTCAGTACTAATACGGCAAAGTTGATCTAACGTAATAGTAATATTAAATTGAGTTCCTTGGATCGTATGAATGTTGCCAATAATCATACGTTAATATATAAATACGATATAAATTTGCCACCAATTTAATGTTTGATCAATCTTCCGAAATATATTTCTTTATTTGCGTTTAAATATAAAAAACTTGAAATTATTAAATGTTATATAAAGGTTATCAGCTAATCGGTTGGTTTTCAATTGATCTGAGTTACCTAATTGGATTTTTTTTTTTTTTTTTTGTGAAATTTTAATTTTTTCACAGTTTCGAATTTTACCTGCAACAGCTCTTCTAGATTAGTGTATTCCTAGATATGACTACTTTATTGTGGTTCAACAAAGATGCTGGCGAGAGATTAACATTTTAACCTTAAAGGACTTGACTACCATAACGGAAGTTGTTCTTGGTTTTTGTGGGCATGTTTCCAGTACTAATACGGCAAAGTTGATCTAACGTAATAGTAATATTAAATTGAGTTCCTTGGATCGTATGAATGTTGCCAATAATCATACGTTAATATATAAGTACGATATAAATTTGCCTCCAATTTAATGTTTGATCAATCTTCCGAAATATATTTCTTTATTTGCTTTTAAATATAAAAAAACTTGAAATTATTAAATGTTATATAAAGGTTATCACCATAACGGAAGTTGTTCTTGGTTTTTGTGGGCATGTTTCCGGTTTATTAAAGAAATATTTTTTCTATGAAAATTAAATAAATAAGTTAATAAATTCTTATCGAAAAGTAAATTAAATTTTGTTAGTTTCAAGAGATCTCTGATAGACTTTTTATTGATGAAAAATCCCAGCACAACCTCAAAAATGCCTTATTAAAGGTTATATAATGTTATCAGCTTATCGGTTGGTTTCCAACTGACCTGAGTTACCTAATTCGATTTTTTATGAATTTTAATTACCCATAAGAGTAAACTTTCCGTGAGTCCTGTGGAGCGTATGACTGCTGTCAATACTCATACGCCAAATTGTAAAAAATCCTTTAAAATGCCCTCACCAATCTAAGCAAATTTAATCTTTATTTAATATGCGGTTGGGCATACAACAAACCACCGTCGAACTTATTAAAGCCTATTTACTGTTTCACAGTTAATAAACCTTGATTTTAACAATGTTAGCTTAATAAATCTTGATTGCAGCGAACAAAAAAAAAAAAAAAAAACGCCCAAAGGTTTGTGGGGATTTACAGAACCTTTTTCCACTTATTACAATTTTTTTTTTATTATTTTTTTGTTTGTTTTTTAATGCAATCTCGTAAAGCCTTAACCTAGCCTAGAGTATTTTATCTTTTTTCATTTTTAAATAGGAATTTTTTCTCTCCCGCTTCTGTTGTTTTTCGTGAGACCTTCACACAGGGACCCTGTTAACAATCCTTGTTGTCCAGTAGAGGAGGGTGGGTTTTTAACACAATTTTTTAAATCCTTCTTTTTTGTTACTTTGTTTTGTTTCGTTCGTTGCGGGTGTTAACAAAGTGTTAATTTAACATTAGCAAATGGCGGAGGGTTTAGAGAGTGTTAAAAAAGAACGAAGTTCGCTGCAGTCAGGAAAAAAATCCAAGAAGTGTTATCAGAAAACATAATTCTGAAAAAACCAAACACCCGCTTACTGTTTATTGTGTGTATTTTTTACCTTTGGTGTTGGCGGTGGCATTTGGTGAGTAACCGCCAAGCCAGCAAAAACCCCCCTTTGGTGTAAGGGATGGAAGGTTGGTTGGATCATTTGTTGTTGACGCAGAGTAGCAAAATAGCAAAAATTACTAATTAAAAATTTATGTAAAGTTTGCTGTGTAATAGCATTTTTAATTAATGCTTTACTCAGCTCTGGCCTTTAGCTTAAAAAGCAACCCCTTTCCACCCAAGTCTTCTTCTCACACCCACCTTATTAGCCTGGTAAGGGAGCCAGCAAAAAACTCTGTATTTGGTGATTATAATATTAACACCATCAACGCCGGCATCGTAGTTGTTGCCATTGTCAGCATCAACGGCTTTGCCATGAAACACCAATTTTTTTCTCTTGCCGACCGCCAACATCAACATAATTACATATGCAACAAGCGGCAGCAACATTTTAGAATAAAATTCAGTTTTTTTTTTGTCGTTGTCCTTAGCCTGCGGAGAGGAGTTATAATATAGGTAACAAAAATTCATAGCATTTGGCTTGATTTTTACCATTCATTGTTTTCCTAACCCTAACCCACACTTCATGGTATTTTTGCAGCTACTTTTGTTAATGTTACTCATTATCGAATGTGTGTGTGTTTTTTCGGGGGTTTCTTTGTTAGGTTTTCTGTTGTTGTTGTTTTTCCTTTGGCCTCCATGGTTTCTAGCAAACACACACACACACACTCGATAAACATAGATCCCAAAAAACCTGCAACCAAAGATTTTCTGTTGTATGTGTGTGGTGGTGTGGTGTTTGTTTTCTTTTTTCACATTTTTAATGCCATGAGTTTATGAATTTTTTTTCTGTACCGAATTTTTAATTAGATTTTAATAAGTATTTCAAAATTTAATCATAACGTTTAATAATTCATCAGCTGAAAAAGTCTGTCCGTCCATCCATTCTAGGCTAACATCATTGCCATCATCATCTACATCAGCGTCGTCGTCGTTCTTAATCGTATTCATAAAAAGTTTTTTGTTGTTGTTTTTGGGGGTGAATAACAAAATAAAATTTCTAATTTTTTGTAGAGTTTCAAATTTCACCTGCAACAGCTCTTCTAGGTTAATGTATTCCTAGATATGATTACTTTATGGTGGTTCAACCAAGGTGCTGGCGAGAGATTAATGTTTTGCACTTAAAGTACTTGGCTACCATAACGGAAGTTGTTGCTATTTGTTGATGGGCATATTTTTGGTGTGTCCGGTTTCTTAAAAAAATATATTATGAAATACAAAAAAATTATAATTCTAAATTTTGTGTAGCTTTAAATGATATGCTGAATGGCTTCACCTGTATGGAAAATATGTAAAAGGGTCTTTAAGGGTCAGAAAGGTTTGAAAATCCCTGAAAGGGGAGATTCCCCGAAACAACCGTCGACTACAGTCTAGGATGACATGGAAAGATCTTTTAGCCAATACGTACCTCTAAAGGTCGCCCAGCTATGGAAGAATATCTGCAAAGGAAGTTTTGGAAGAGGGTGTGCCGATTCCATAAGATCTGCTACCTATACACGGCCTTTAACGATCTTTTCAATTTTGGAAAATTAAAAAATATATATATTTTCGCTATAGAAGATCTTACAAAAGTCTCCAAGCTACAAATGCCCCTCAAAGATTACTCTAGGTTACAGAAGCTCCTTACAGATTTCCTTTGTATAAAACCTGTAAAAATCCTTCCACCTACAGAATACGTTAAAGAAACATCCAGCTATATAATATGTTAAAAAGGCCTTCGGAAGGTCTTCGATCTTCCTGTGGAAAACATATCTAAAGGATATTTTAGCTTCAAATGAACCCCAGTTGGTCTTTATAGGACCTCTTAATATAAAAGATCTGAAAGAGGTTATCTGTCTCAAAAAGACGGCCTCAAACTAGAAAGGGCCGCTAGACACCTATAAAGTCTTCTAATTGTGAAAGACTATATCGATAACAGGTCTCTGGAGGACAAAACTCTAGAGGAACCCCAAGCCATAGAATACCTGAGAAGGGTCCTCTAGTTGCAGAACATCTTTGCAGGGCCTCTAACTAGAAAGCACCGCTAGACATCTAGAATTCTTTCCAATTGTGAAAGACTATCAATAACAGGTCTCTAGGGGATATTCGGCATGTACAAAAGGGTCCCCAAGCTGTAGAATACCTCAGAAGGTTCATCTAGCTATAGAAAACCTACATAGTTCCTTCTAGGAGCTCTTCATAAATAGTCCAATTTTTCCTTTAGCCATAAATGACCGTCAGAAGTTTATATACTTACAGAAGTTCTAACCAGGATACATATTCCTGCTGAATATTTGTAAAAAGCCACCTGTCGTTATATAACCTGTAAAAGATCTTCTGCTTATAGAACACCTGTCAAGGGTTTTCCACAAATTAACATCATCCTGTCGATAGAAGATCTTTAAAAGGTTTTAATAGCTATAGAACACCTAAAGATATCCCAAAAGCTATAAAACCTATAGAAGGCCCTCAAGTTACAGAAGATTTCAGAAGGTATTTTATATACACTAGACCATTAGAAAATATTCCAGAACTATAGAAGGCCTTTGGAATGTCTTTTGAATTTGTTTTTAGCAGATACCAGACGTTTAAATTGGATTAGAATATCTGTTAGATATAGAAGACCTTATTAATATATCCAAGCTATAAAACCTCTTTAGAGGGTCTGCTAGCTATAGAAGTCCTGAAGAGTACCTTTCAGCTTTAAAAGACCTTCTAATTATACAAATCCTCTAAAGGGCTTCTAGCTATAGTAGACACAAAGGATCTTCAGGATACTTCCAAGATCATTTCTTTGGGAGTTTATCTAACTATTAAACCTTTTTAGAAGTTCATAAGGTAGTTGAAGGTGTCTGAAGGATTTTCCACTTATGGACGTCCTGTTACAGTTATACCGACTATATACGACATGTAGAAGTTATTAGGTTTTAGTTATTTTGGAGACAAATAGTTTTTGTATATTTGCAAATGTTAGTTTTCGGTGGCCTTCGGTTCGACAGGCTCCCCATATTCTCCTGCTGCTGATCCCATTTTTCGCTTTGCTTTTTGTTGTTTTATTTTTGTGGTAATTTTTTTTCCTCGCTTTATTCTCTATTACACTGAATGACCACGACACGATTGTGGATTGAAGCTGCCGGTGTATGACGACGTGTAACCTGAAAACAAAAATTGTAGTTACAACAACAAAACAAAACAGAAAACCAAAAAACACGTATGCAACTGAGAAAAGGCTCCCGTTGTCCATCATTATGGTCGTGGACAACAGGATACAGACACATATGTTCTGGTTAGAATATTCAACAGCAGGAACAGCAGCGATATAGTGTGGATATAGACGGATAGTGGGAGAGAGCATCGCGGTAATCACCACATGCATGCAGTACATTTCAGTAGCATCCGTATCCGGTTTCATCATCAGCGTCAGCATCATCATGATGGTCATCATTCGCATTGTCGGCATTTTACTTCGATGTTCATTCACTCCGTTACCAATGTTGTCATTGACTAGCGTTCATCCACAAACCTCCTAGAACCAAACAGAAAAAATGACGTCATTTTTGCCTTCCCATCCCGTCCTCATCATATTTGCTTGTAATAGTGGCGGAACATGCTCCACATCCACCACCATTATTTCTGCTTATGACGACTACTACTCTGTGTGACTTTAGGTTTTGTCATGATCGTGATGATGGTGAAAATCTGGTGGTAATGTTGGTCTAGCAAAATACTTCAAGCCCATTAACACATGCGGCGGCAGCTAGACCACCGATATGGAGTTGGCCCCCCCAAAAACTACACATTCAAAAACTAACCACACCATAGCCAAACACCACCCCGCTCAGATTGGCGTGGTAAACAGTCATTGTCGACCTGCTGCTTTACACAATGGTGGCTTGGGTCAACTCCTTTATTTATCCTGACTGCTGCCTTGCCTGCCATCACCTGACCTGGCCAAAAGTGACCAATGTTCGCATTCAACAAAAACGACGTGTGGCATTCACTTACATGCTTTCGACTTGTGTCTCTGTGACTGACTCGCTGGCTGGTCGGTGTGTAATGTGTCTGACTGCCTGCATGCTTGCCTTGTGCATGACCATTGTGACCGGATGTACATTTTTATACTGCTCCCGCGGAGCGCTAATTATGGGATTTATTCAGTCAACCATTGTTGCCTGGTTATTGGGCTTTTGTTACTCTGTGTGTGTGTTCAACACACTGCCAACAATAGTACATTACCGAACTCGCACCGACTGCACGTGTGTGTGTGTGTGAGTGTGTGTCTGTGTGTGCATTTGAAATAGTATAGCTGACCGGTTGATTCTTTTTCGGTCGGTTCGGTGTATGGTCAATTGTGGAGTTAGTTATCCTTTTGGTCAAGGTTTATTTACAAAAATGTATATGGCCTTGTTGTTGTTGCTACTGCTGTTTCGCTTTTTTGTTTATAATTAACTGCGCTTGCCTTTGACTGCAACAGGATGTGAATTGTGGCAAAGTATATGAGGTTTATGGCATTCTCCACCCCTCCCTCACTGCCACAACCATCATTGCCATTCAACAGAACTTTTTGGCATTTATATGCACAAATGTGCAAAAGTTTAAATGTAACAATTGTATGGTACAATTGTTGTTGTTGTTGTTGTTGTTGTTCGGCCTCGTTGAGGATTGTATTTCGGTTCGGCGAGTGCGGCTGCCACGCTGTTGGCCGGTCATTGGGAAATTAGTTCCGTTTTGCTTTGGCCGTGTTTTTGGATAGACATTGTGTTGTTGCTGCTGCTGTTGTTGCAACTCATAAAAACACATTTGTATCTACTTAACGGCTTTTGTGGCACACACATACAACTACACACTCGCACACACACACATAATTTCGCAAACTACCAACTACAGAATAATAACAAACAAACAAATGAATGAATGACCAACTTGGGACTAACAGAAGGAGAGGTAGTGGGATGGAAGAGCATATCCTTATTATTACCCATGGCCTGAATTGTCATTAAATTGCATTTGCCTTGTTAGTAGTGATGTGGTAATGGAATGTATGTGTCCATTACTGTATCCATGGTAATGTTTGTGTGTGTGTGTGTTTTGGTGCTGTGCATATTCAAACAAGGTTTTCATCATTTGTCAGATAATTACATCCGTTTTTCACTTGTTCGGTCATACCTAGGCCGAATGCCATAACGATATTAGGTGGGATTTTTTGAGGGGATGGTTCAAGGAAAGAATGTGCAGAGTGTTGTAGGCGGGAGTTGTAGAAATAAAGACAAGTGGAAATGTGAGGAATTGTTAAGGCCAGTTAAAATAAAATTTAGAACTATCCCCAATAAGTTTCCACGAGGATTTGGAAGATCTATTCGCTATATTATATTGCCTAAAGAAGATATGGACAATTATTGGGGATATAAATATATACGAACTTTTTAGAAGGTAGAAAGGTCTTCAAGACGATTTTCAGAATGTGTTCCATTCTTTCAAGTTCCGCAAAAGAACTACTAGCTATAGACGAATTGTGAAAAGGACATAATAATTGTCCTTTTAAGACTGATTATCCAGAAGCCGAGGGCAAGGTCTTATATTCAAAGAGAACCTTCATAGATCTGTAGGAGGTATTTTTTCCAGAGAACTGTAGATAGCGTCTTCTTCATAGAAGAACAGGAATAGAATACTTGTGGAATTCCTTCTATAGAAAAACTCTATAAGGCTTTATTCCATAGAAGATCTGTAGTTTTAGGGGATATTATGAGGGCTTATTAGTAATTGAAGACCAGTAAGAGGTTCCATATGCCTATAAAATACTTTTGGATTTTCTTCTGTAGAAGAATTGTATATTGTGTGGTTGGATAAAATACCGATTTGTATTAGGCTAGAATTTTTTGGAAGACTTATATACGATCTTATATTCCAGGAAGATTTTTGGTTCTAAGTCCTGTGGAAGGTTTTATATTGATAAATAACCTTAAGAGACCAGACTCTACTTCTTTAATGAAGGCCAGTTAGCCTGAGGAAGATATTCTATAGAAGACCTGTATAAAGTTTGATTGCATAGAAGATCTGTAGAAGGATTTGTAGAGATCTGCAGAAGTTCCCTCTTCTAGGAAAGACCAGTAATAGGTCCTATTTCTATATAAGACATGTCAAAGTTATTTCATATATAGGCCTATAGAGGGCATTCCCCAGTATAGAAGACCTGTGTAAGGTCTGATGGCATAGAAGACCTGAAGAAGAAAGAAAACCCTTACATAACCTTTAGAAGTCTGTAAGGTCTCACATCACTAGAATATCAAAATGTTGAAAACCTTTTCCAGGTATCCTATAGGAAGAGATCTCTGGAGTTCTTTTGATTTGTTCTACAGCTACAAAACTCCTACTAAACTTCTTAAATTGCCAGGGAACCTTCTAAAATTGTATGCATATAATATATATGTTTAATCCCCGAACCTTAATCAGGGAATCCCCGAATTTTGAAATTTGTATTTCACGGATCGAAGACCTGCCTTCTATATATAGAATTCGCCTTAAACAAAATACTTTTAACAGGTCATCTATAGAATTAGGACCTTTATCAGGTGTTGTGTAAATACAAGGCACTTTACAGATCCTCTTTGGGAAGAAGACGCTACGCAGGTCTTCTAGGGAAAGAAGGCCTTCAGCAGTTATTTTATAGTAATAAGGCCATTAAAGAATATTCTATAGATGAAGAACACCTAACGGGTCTTCTACAAGGTATAGAATATCCTTAATACCCTTATAGAATATCATCCTCTCTTACAAGGCTTCTATAGCTGAAATACTTGTCACTTTATTGTTTTATAAAACAATTCTGTATCAAATTTGACCATTTGCGGGTATTTTCGAAATATGTGTTTTAAAGGGATTTTCTAGGCAAAGGACCCACATTACGACTTCAGCAGATGAAAGACCTTTTAGAGCGAGGTCTCTTACATTTACTATCTTATTTTTCTTTTGGGTTAGTCTTTATTTCCAATACCTCAAGTGGATATGTCCTTTTAACTTCTCTTCTGACAGGTCTTACAATATTTCAATTAAATCTTAAATTTTGCTTTCATTTTCCACATTATGCACTTCAAAGAAAAACATTTTTCTGCTACCTTTTGATCCTATTTTCATTTCGAACAATTTACCTTTAAAGCCAAAGAAGAAATAATCGCTTTCATTTAAGACTTAAAGCTTTTTGGCTAAGTGCATGCGGCAACCAACTGAACGCCTACTTTGGAAAACACAAATGCCACAATATTTTCGTTTATTTTCATAGCTAGACATTTTTGTTGTTAATGCATTAAAGCTGTGGCCCATTAACATAAAAGTCCTGCTGTCCAGTTCTATAGCCGAATAGCTTTTTGTTATTAGCCGCATAAATGTGGTGTCATTTATTTCAAAATTTCGTACTTATATTCTGAATGAACATTGTCATGCTTGTGCTGCTGCTGCTGCTCTTCTGTTTTGATGTGATAATCTCTCTCTGTTTTGTGGCAAGATTATTATTATCCTAGAATGATTTTGTTTTTTTTTTACCTTCTTCTTTTTCTTTTTCTCCATGGGTGACCATTAAAAGTAGCCATGCAATTCCATTTCATTCCATATTTGTAATTACTAATAGAATATGCTATGACATTGCCAGAATTCTAGAGTAGCCATAGACATCACCTGAATTGACTTGGTTTTGTTTCGCCGAACACACACAACAACAAAATATATATTTTTGTACTTAAAAGATATAATTTTGATGTCTATTCCTTTGGCTGGAGTTTGACGTCGGGAGGAAGGATAAACGTTCCGGGTATGATGTTGCCAGACAGCCTACATCATTTTTATGTTTTTATTTTTTTCTGCTGTTTTTATGGTGGCCATAAAGCTTTAAAAATCGTAGTGGATAAGTATGAAGTGCTGCCAAGTGGTTTGTGGTGGAATTACGATTTTGGAAGATTTACTTCGTGTTGGCTTGTATTTATTTTGCAAATTGAGGTTAGGTATTTGTTTTAACTTTTCTACTGATGTAAGAGATCAGCAGTGGGGTAAAAATGTATTATTATTTCTATAGGCCTTCTGTAAATCACGGATCTATTACATAACATTTTTAAAATAATATTACAACAAATATCGATAAACTAGACTCGGAGGAGCTACTATATATAGAAAAGAAAGGGTTTCTAAAGACCGTTCGCGTCTTATGAACTGTCTTTTATCCTTACCAGGCTTGTGAAAGGTATTTTATATTTTTAAGAGCTTGGAAAAATTAAACTTTTCTTTTTGAGACCAAATTCTGAAACAGAGGTCTTAAAATATATCTTTTTTGCTCTTCTCGAAGGACCATTTTAATTCTTCATACCATAGAAATCGTAAAATTTATTTAACGGATTTTCTCTTGTAGTTTAAATAATTTCTCTTTGTCGAAGGACATGCATTGTTCAGAATAAAAATTACTTCTATTTTAAATTGCAAAAATATATTTTTGGCCCATGGAGTGAAATATTTCTCACTTTTAGGCAAAAATTGTACGTAAACAAAAAGTAATACGTAATGAGATGTTGTTCCGATTAAAATATATATTTTTTCTTTTTTGCTCATCACGAGGGGCCATTTTAATACTTCGTAAATGGCCCCTCGTAATCGTAAAATGTATTTAACGGTCTTTAGAATTGCTCTTTGTACGGCCTGGTCGAAGGACCATTTGACATACACCCAATGTATCAAATTTCTTAAATATCATGCATTGTTCCGAATAAAAATCACTTTTATTTTAATTTGCAAACATTTATTTTTAGCCCATGAAATTAAATATTTCTCAATGGCATTTTATTCTAATGAAAACAACTTCAAGTGTGGTGCATACTTTTAGGCAAAAATCATACGTAAACATAAAGTAATCAGCTGACAACCCTTCATTTTCTTCATTCTCACCTTTACTTTTAAATTTACAATGAGATATTCCGGAGAATAAAATTGAAATATTTTATTGAATACCGTATAAAAACTATTGAAGTGTGGTGCATATTTTTAGGAAGCCAATCAGCTGTTTACATTTCTTTTAAAAATTAATATTGGTTGATTAAATACGCTCCTCCTGTTTTAGAATTTTAGACTTGGTATCTACTAATCAAGTCGGCTATAAAAACTATTGAAGTGTGGTGCATATTTTTAGGAAGCCAATCAGCTGTTTACATTTCTTTTAAAAATTAATATTGGTTGATTAAATACGCTCCTCCTGTTTTAGAATTTTAGACTTGGTATCTACTAATCAGGTCGGGTTTCAAATTCAGTACGAAGATAACATTTATATACTCCCAATTGATCTGTAAATGAAAGGCCACTTCCAACTTCTCGGGTGGAAATATAAGTACATCCTTTACATACTTCTAGGAACGAATCAGCCGATCTCAACAATAAAAAAATTTTCTGGCATGTTTTTGTCTTCTATTTTAATTTCCGAAAATAGTTCACACTCTGAGAATACAGCACATAAATGTTATTAAATCCCGAATAAGAAAAATTAAGGTATTGTGCATACTCTTAGGGGGGACCAATCACAGCTTTAAATTTCCCATAATAAAAAATATTTTTGATTAAATAATCATCACTAATTTTATAGTGCTATAATTGCGGTGCACTAATCGGGTTGACTGACTTATACACCAGAGGTCATAACTTTAAAATCTGTCAATAAAACTCCTCACAATTTATCTACAAAAGGTCAGATGAACCCTGAAATAAGATAAATGCTATTGAGATACAATTATAATATTAAGATACACCTCATGTAACTATTGGAAGATATTCCTAAGTGTGGTGCATACTTTTAGGGCGTGGAAATCAGCTGGTGGCTATTCCTAACTAAATATTTTGTATTACTTAAAACATTTTTATTTTTTCCGATTTTACCAATTATGCTTTTCCTACAAATGAATATGTAATTGGCATATTTCAAACTTTTTAAGGAAAATAAAACAAATATTAATTGCTTAGAAACCCCACAACAAATAGAGCATAAATAAATATGTTCTATAAAATATATGCCAGTTACGGAAGGCCCATAAAAGTCATCCTTATCTAGAAGACCTTTAAGAGATCTTAAATCTATAGGAGATATGTAAGAAGTCGTTTGTGTATAGAAGCCCAATAGAAGTATTATTGCATTTAGAAGACATTTTAGAGGCCTTATATTTATTTGAGACCTATGTGGGAGAATTTTTATTTATAATAGACATGTGTGAGGTCCTCGATTTATGGAACTCAGTTATACTTACGGATTAACTATAAGGGAACTATTCAAAACTTCAATTTTTATATTTACTGTGAGATAGTCTCAAGTGTGGTGCATACTTTTAGGGGGAAATCAGCTGCAGGCTTTTACTAGGTAAATATTTTGCATTCCTTAAATAATTTTTATTTTTTCTGAATGAGAAAATATTTCTTTTTTAATTTTCCCAATTATACTCCTAAAAATAAAATTGCAATTGACATTGATGCATACTTTTAGGCCAAATCAGCTGTAGGCTTTTTCTTACTAAATATTTTGTATATATTAAAGCATATGTTTTTGAATGGGAGAATATTATTTTAATTTTCCCAATTATCCTCATCCACATGAAACTGTAATTAACACACACAATTCAAAATTTTGTAAGAAAAATTCAACAAATATTGATTACTTTCAAAACCATCAACAACAAATTGGTGACAAAACCACAAGCCAATGAAACGATATACCTGCTGTTTAAGATGTAAGTGTGAAAAATGAAGTGTTACACTTGACAGGACATAAATTAAAGCAAAGTGTCCTCCCTTTTGAAAAAAAATTACCCCAAAATGTAAGGAAGGGTCTTTATTTCATCGAAAATGATGGGATGGTGTCTTATGACATTTGTCTTTCTAGGTTTAAGGTTAAGTAGCTATGGCTACTATTATTCCTAGCATTGCCAGTGATGGCTAGATTACGATAAAGACGACATCCACGACTAGGACGGCAACAACGAAAACGACGATGATGATGATGGGAATAATGACTGTGACTATGAAAATGAAATTTAAGTAATGTCATGAATTTTTATGTTATGCAGTGTTCATTGCTATTTTTTCTCTCTCTCTCCCTCCCTTTCTCTTGTTTATGTTGTTGTTATACACTTCAAATGTAACCAGAAACGATAATGCCAATGTTGGCTTGGTTTGGCGAACTGACGAACGAAGTACGAACATCATCAGGTAGGAAAGTGAAATGCAGTACCAAACATGTTCCCCCCCTTCACCTAGAAGTCGTAAAAAGACAAACCACAAGGCTGTCTAACAGACAGACCTTTTTTCTGATACTATCTTGATACAATTTACCATGGGGTGGACGGCCATTAGAATTGGTTGGTGAATTTGGTGGCTTGGCTAATAGCCAACAACACAAAAATTAAAAGGGAAAATACATACAAAAATGTTGTAAGTACTAATGTATGTGGTGTGTATGTATGTCGTGTGGAACAGGTGACTGAACCAATTAACAAAAATAAAGTTTTAGTGTCGTCAACGGAAGATGGAAAAAAGGAAGGCAAGTGACATGTTGATGTGATGTTGTTGTTGGCAACCAGGCATAAACGCCATCCGCCATAAGTACCAAAAAGAAGCCAAAAAACAAACAAAAAAACCGACACCAACAAAGTTGCTAAAACATTCCTCAACCAAGAAAGTAATATTACTGTCAAATGGCGGGATATGAGAAAATGTTTGGAGACACAAGGAAAGGGCAAGGGGTCTAGTGTAGGTGTGCAAGAAATAATTAGCAGGTTTTTAGTGTAGATTAGAAAAGGTTGTCATAAAAGTGCCAACTGTAACAGATGTTGCCTAGAAGTAGCCTCAAATCCCCTCCTTCCTTTCTCTCCCCTCTCTTTTCACTCCCTCACTATGCCAGCCACATGAAAACAAACCACAAAAGTGTCAAAATATAAAATATAGCCCCGCCAGTTGTCAGCCAAGCCAACCCGGCCGCCACCAAAACCAAGGATCATAGAAACCACAAAAACGAAAAGAAAAAATGACAAGCAAGGACTTTGAGTGCCAAAATAAAAAATAAAATACCTTACAAAGTAGCCACGTTAAGATGAAGACGAAAAAAATATAAAACAACGTCTCACAAGTTGCAAATTAATTTCTCCGAGGAATTACGGCCGAAAAAAAATCCAATAGAAATGAAAATGATGGAGAAATCCCAACCTCTAAAGACCTTCAATTTACTAGAGACCTTTAGAAGTCTGACTATAAAATGCCTCTGAAATATATTCCCTCTAGTTGAAGAACTCCTTTTTATAGTCTCTTTGATATAGAAGGCCTGTACAATATATCCCAGCAGCGGATTTCCTATAAACATCTTCTGATTTAGAAGGCCAAGGGGAGAACTTCTATTTATTAGACCCCTGAAGTGTGGACTTTAAAGTCTAGCTATAAAATACCTCAAAGATTTATTTCAGCTACCTAAAGAACCTCTATAAGAGTAATTCTGATCTAAGAGACCTGTATGAGATCTTAAAGCTATAGGAGACTTATTACAAGTAGTATAGCGTATAAAAGGCCTCCTACAGCTATTTATTGAGTTCTTAAAAAATTTCATAGGAATTAAATTTTGATAGAAAATTTCGTCGAAATTGAATTTTTATAGAAAATTTCGTCGAAATTGAATTTTTATAGAAAATTTCGTCGAAATTGAATTTTTATAGAAAATTTCGTCGAAATTGAATTTTTATAGAAAATTTCGTCGAAATTGAATTTTTATAATCAATTTCGTCGAAATTGAATATTTATAAACAATTTCGTCGAAATTTAATTTTTATAAACAATTTCGTCGAAATTGAATTTTTATAAACAATTTCGTCGAAATTTCAGAAAATTTCGTCGAAATTGAATTTTTATAAAAAAAAATCGTCGAAATTAAATTTTTATAGAAATTTTCGGCGAAATTCAATTTTTATGGAAAATTTCGTCGATATTGCACTTTTAATAGAAAATTTCGTCGAAATTGATATTTTATAGAAAATTTCGTCAAAATTGATTTATTTTAGAAAATTTTGTCGAAGTTGAATTTTTGTAGAAAATTTTGTCGAAATTAAATTTTTATAGAAAATTTCGTCGAAATTGAATTTTTATAGAAAATTTCGTCGAAATTGAATTTTTATAGAAAATTTCGTCGAAAATGAATTTTCATAGAAAATTTCGTCGAAAATTAATTTTCATAGAAAATTTCGTCGAAATTGAATTTTTATAAAACATTTCGTCGAAATTGATATTTTATAGGAAATTTCGTCGAAATTGAATTTTTATAGAAAATTTCGTCGAAATTGAATTTTGAAATTTCGTCGAAATTGAATTTTTATAGACAATTTCGTCGAAATTGAATTTTTATAGAAAATTTCATCGAAATTGCATTTTTATAGAAAATTTCATCAGAATTGCATTTTTATGGAAAATTTCGTCGAAATTGAATTTTTATAAAAAATTTCGTCGAAATTGAATTTTTATAGAAATTGAATTTTATAAAATATTTCAATTAAGTTAATGTTTTACAAAAATTTTCATAGAAATTGAATTTTTATAGAAAAAATTGTCGTAGTGTTGTATCCTGTACAATTAATGTTGTACATTATCAAGTCTAGTCATGTCCCTTTTTCCTTTAAAAAAAACTCACTCTCTTTTCTTAGCCACTAATTGTAATTTCATCACCTTCAAATACTAGTCATTTCCCCCCAAACCCGCACACAAATTTTTGGGAGTGTCTTAAGTAATTTGAATAGGAAATTTAATATCAAATTATACTTCCAACCACTACTCCCCACACTTTTCCAACCATAAAAGAAAAAAATCGTGGTCCTTTGTCTTTATTAAAACCAACTTATAGGTTTCTAGGCGTAAAAGCAATATGACACCTGTTCATTTGTAAAGTTTCTGCTTCTTCATATATTTTTCTTTTTTTTTTGGACAATTTTCCTTCTGTTGTTGACAAATAAATGTGTGTGCTTGACCACTCACCATGGGTGTTTGATTCCCTCCTCCCTCTATAATTGTGTGTGTGTGTGTTGTTGTTGGGTTTTCTACTATAAATTTCCGTTTGGTTTCATTATTGTTTTATTTTGTTGTTGTATTGTTGTGATTAATAGGTGTGTTAATGGATGTCATTTTGATGTTTCCGTTTGTGGTTTTACCTCACACACACATAGACACAACAAACCACTTTTAAAGTCCCTTTTAAGGAGAAAATTGTAAGGTCCTTTTTTGCACCTTCTTAATTTGTGTATTATTATGATTTTCCTTTTTGTGGACCTCCTCCTCAATACTCTGCTGCCCACCCCTGCTAATTTAAATGTCGATCATCATTTGTTAACGTTGATGTGTTTGTTTCTTTTCATTTCGTTTATTTTTTATTTCTTTGGAAATGTAGTTGAATTTATTTTGTGGTAGGAAGGGAGGACTCCGATTCTCTTTCGACTGGACATTAAGCTAATCTGTTATTATGTCAAGTGCCTACAAATGGCAACTTATCTCTCTCGGATAGGTAAGGGAAATAAAAAATGCCGTTTTTTGTGTTGTTGTTTGATAAATGCCCTAGGCTTTCATTAGTCTTAATGTAATAATATTCTTATTTAATATTTAATTTTCCCCAATGTAAACTGACAACAACAACAAACTGTGTATCAAGGACATCTAAAGCACACTCATTCACTCAAAAACTAGATAATTTAATTTCATTAATGTATATGGGTCAATTGCTTTAGAGTGCGGGGCAATTAGGAAATATTAAAATAAAAACCGGAATGGCGTAATTTTTTGTGCAATCTATAACATATATACTATAAGAAATTTCAACGATTTTTTTTTTTTTTAATTTGAAATTTTAAAGAAAATTTTATCGAAATTGAATTTTTACAGACAATTCGTCGAAATATAATTTTTGTAAACAATTTCGTCGATATTGAATTTTTATAGAAAATATCGTCGAAATTGAATTTTTATAAAAAAATTCCGTCGAAATTGAAATTTTATAGAAAATTTCGTCGAAATTGAAATTTTATAGAAAATTTTGTCGAAATTGAAATTTTATAGAAAATTTCGTCGCAATTGAAATTTTATAGAAAATTTCGTCGAAATTCTATTTTTATACAAATTTTTGTCGAAATTTAATTTTTAAAGAAAATTTCGTCGAAATTGAAATGTTATAGAAAATTTCGTCGAAATCGAATATGTATAGAAAATTTCGTCCAAATTGAATTTTTACAGAAAATTTCGTCGAAATTGAAATTTTATAGAAAATTTCGTCGAAATTGGATGTTTATAGAAAATTTCGTCAAAAATGAATTTTTATAGAAAATTTCGTCGAAATTGAAATTTTATAGAAAATTTCATCGAAATGGAATTTTTACTGAAAATTTCATCGAATTTAAAATTTTATAGAAAAATTCATCCAGTTTGAAATTTTATTGAAAATTCCATCGAAAATGAATTTTTATAGAAAATCTCGTCGATATTTATTTTTATAGGGAAATTTCGTCGATATTTATTTTTATATGGAAATTTCGTCGAAATTGTATTTATGTAAAAAATATAATTTGTTTAACCATTGTCCCTCGTTAAAAAATATGTTTCCTTAATAAAAAAAATAATCAGGACTTTTGTTATATTGATCACGGAAATCCCCTGTGCTTTAATAGAGACACCCAGGACTCCCCGCACCCTCACCGCCACTGCTAATGATTTCCTTTTCGGCCATGTGCTCGAAACATTTACCTTTTCAATTTATGATCTAAGTGTCCCTCGGAATATCTTTAGCAATTTATTTTGAGGCCACTAGAATGGCTAAGTGAAAAAACTGAAACGGGGAAAGGAAGCGCCAACCTCACGCCCTAAACAGAAAAAACAAAATGTTTGAATTGAATCTCAGAACATTATGGGTGTGTTTGTGTGCGTGTAGTACGAAAGGATTCATTTTTAGTGGCCGACAATAAACTTTAACAGCATTTGCGGCAAAGTGCTGTTACATAAATTCAACTAGGCTTCCTTGGTCAGCACACGCACTAAGGAGAGGACCTCCTAAATAACAATGGACTCTACAACACCAACATCAATTTATACACGCACAAACCAGCCAACCAACCGCACGCATTCTCATACACACACTCTCACATTCATTTGAACCCACTTGAGGTAATGTAGAAGAAAATGTAATAAATTATCTGTCAAAGAGCTTCCGCAAAACATAAACAAAAATGAACGAGAGAGAGAGAAAGAAAACAAAAACAACAACAAACCGAGAGTATCTAAACTTAGATAATATACAACATTGGAAAAGGGTTATTAAGAGGGAACTAAAAACAAAATATTCGAGGAAACTTAACACGTATTGTCTGCTATAGATTTCAAGTTTCACAACCAACTCTTTCAAGGTCAAGCATATCTGATATGATTTTCCTGCTTCTCTTTTGTTTATTATTATAAAAAATAATCTTCTACCCCTTATGTGATAACCCTTTACTGTCATATATCGTAATTTAAATAGACAGACTAAAATACCTTTAACGCCCAAACAAATGCTAAACACAATGTTGATGCTACAGCGCTCTGCCTCATGCTAGATGTCTATTGAGGACAACGATACATCCTTACAAGTTACGAGCAGCAACAAAATCAGGTAACAGCTGGCTGGTTCCTTCTTGAACGCAGGACATACCACCATTCATAGATAGACACAGTTTCTTCAACACCACCATGGAGTGGATGGAAATCCCCCACCTTACACACCCACACTTCCCTTCCCCCTTTCCCCCCATTTCCCATAACTAACAACTTTTGTAACAATGATACATTTAAGGTAAATGATTGTGTGGATGGAGAAAGAGTATGGCGAGTATGGCAATAAAGGAAGGATTCCATTCTATGTGCCCAGTGAAAAGGTTATTCAATTCTTCTTCATATCGTTTATGATTGCAAGAAGTTTTTCACATAGACAAACAGGCACAACCCCACCACCACCACGCCAAACAGCAACGGAAATATTAACAATTTCTGCTGCTTCTTCTTTTCCAGCGTCATAGTCGTTATAACATTCAATATTGCTTACCGCAACAAGACAAGCCTTAAATAAACCACCAACAACAACAACAAATAACTAGCACAGATAGACAGACAGCCAAAGAGTAATAATAACGGTAGACGACATCGTGTGCCGGTTGGTCATCATACATTTTGAGGCATTTAGGCCATGCAACAAGCTGGAGCTAGCTAGCTGCTGGTTGCTCTACGAGTTATGTAGTGGTATTTGTAAAATTGTTGCGTTCACAGATGATAAACAAAATATGTAAACACACAAATTTATAAGCTTTTCTGTTAAGTTTTCAAATTGTTTAAAGCTCAGAAGGAGGGGTAGGGGAGGAAAATTATTTCAAGGAAAAAAACTTCACAGAAATAAAATTTCAAGGAAATTTTCTGAAATCTATATACAATTCAATATTTTCTATTAAATAACTTCAATGAAATTTTTTTATACAAAAAAAAAATAAATAAATAAATTAATAAAAAATTTTAAATCCAAATAAAAATATTTATATTTTTCTTAAAAAAAAATTGAATAAACATTTCTATAAAATTACAATTTCGACGCCCATTTTCTATAAAATTTGTAATTTCAACATAATTTTCTACAAAATTATAATCTCAACGAAATTTTTTATAAAAAATCAATTTCGACGAAACTTTTTATAAAAATTCAATTTGGATGAAATTTTGTTATAAAAATTCAATTTGGATGAAATTTTGTTATAAAAATTCAATTTGGACGAAATTTTGTTATAAAAATTCAATTTGGACGAAATTTGTTATAAAAATTCAATTTCGACGAAATTTTCTATATAAATTTAATTTCGACGAAATGTTTCTATTTTTAACCAATTTTGAAATTTTGTATAAATATTCAATTTCGACGAAATTTTCTATAAAAATTCAATATCGACGAAATTTTCTATAAAATTTCAATTTGGGCGAAATTTTCTATACAAATTCAATTTCGACGAAATTTTCTATAAAAATTCAATTTCGACGAAATTTTCTATAAAAATTCAATTTTCGACGACATTTTCTATATAAATTTAATTTCGACGAAATGTTTCTATTTTTAACCAATTTTGAAGTTTTGTATAAATATTCAATTTCGGCGAAATGTTTCTATTTTTTACCAATGAAAATTTCCCGATGAAAATTTCTATAAAAATTAAATTTCGACCAATTGCAATTTCGACGAATTTTTCTATAAAATTGCAATTTCGACGAAATTTTCTATAAAATTGCAATTTCGACGAAATTTTCTATAAAAATACAATTTCGACGAAATTTTCTATAAAAAATCATTTTCGACAAAATTTTTACAAAAAATCAATTTCAACGAAATTTCTATAAAAATTCAATTTCGACGATATTTTTTATAAAAATTCAACTTTGACGAAATTTTTATAAAAATGCAATTTCGATGAAGTTTTTTTTATAAAAATTCAATTTTGACGAAAATTTCTATAGAATTGGTTTTCGAAGAAATTTGTTATAAAAATTCAATTTCGACGGAATTTTCTATAAAATTCAATTTTGACGAAATTTTTTGTTATTTGAATTTAAACTTAAAAAAAGTAGTCAATTTAAAACAATGTTTATCCTTCCTTCTTGTCATTGTGGTTGGTTGAACAACTTTATTTTAACTTCTTTTTATTTCAAGTATTTATCATTTAAAATTCACTATGACTTTTTTTCAGGAGCAACAACTCCTCTAGCATCATCTATAGGAAAATATTTACCTTTGGCTTTGGCGGCAAGGTAGCAAAAAGAAAATCATGGGTAATACCATTTTTTGCGGCATCCACACACAAAAAGCCATATTCTCAGAGACATTATTTCTAGAATAACATAAAATTGTCTGCTGTTGCTACGTTTTTGTGGCTCCCTAGCTGGCGTGTCCTGTTTTTTCTGTTTCTCCTCAATGATTTGCTCAAGAAACAAACGAAGGAATGGAACTGAAAACCTCTTTTATTTCAATTTGTTTGTTTAAATATTTAAAAGTTTTGGCATACTAAATGAGAAGAACTCACAAAGAACAAATACAAGAACAATAACAACCGGAAGCTAAAATAACACAGGCGGTCCGTATATATATCCACTAAAACAAAAACAAACGGCGGCAGAAAGTGTTTGCCTCATTTTTTTAAACAATTCAAACGATTTGTTATGTCTATGTGTGTGTTTTTGTTGTGCCGCATCAATAAAACAAAAACAAATGAAGAGAAAAACAGCAACAACAACAAACAAAATGTAGCTACAAACAAATGAATGAATAAAAAAACAAAACCAAATTTCCAGCATTTTTCACATTTTTTTTATGACTTTTTGTTTTGTTGTTGTTTTTTTTCTACTGCAATCTTCTTCTTCGTCGTCGTCTTGTTCTTCGATGTTATTTTCCTCTTCTTTACATTTGTCTACCATTCATATTAGATTCATAAGGTTTGTGCTGCCTGCCGCCAATGCTGTTGTATACATCTTCTCTCCATTGGATGTATAAATTATTCAAAACATGTGTTTCAGACTTATCCGCCTGTTAGCTAGCTGACTAAGAAAGCCCTACCATAGGACAGGCACAACTCAGGCCAGCAGAGCCATCTTATGATTGAGAAGTCAAAACGAAGCCAGCACAGCAACAACAAAGTGCGAATTTGTTGAACTCTCTTCTTCTTCCGTAGTGTGTCATTTGTTCTTGCCGGTATTTTCTTATTTCCCCTTCCATTTATGTGCCTGCCCTGCCATTACAAATAATCGCTATATTTGTCTTAAGATGATGGCTTTGCATTGATGTGATAGCTTTTAAGGTTTAAAGTTATCAATTTCTTTTTTTGTGAGTATTTCCTTTCTGGCTTTGCTCATCCTTTTTTACAACCTTTCATTTTACATTTATTTGCATAGAAATGTATGTATGTGGTTAAGGGTGTATATGTGTGTGCCATTGTAGGAAATATTTAATCTTCTTGTTGTGAAAATGTAACTGATTCTCTAAATCCATTTGCTTCTGTTTACTAAGCATTTAAATTTCATTTACTGTCTTCAAATATTTATAACAAATGTGTCCTCTTTTTTTGAAAACATGAAAGTTATATCAAATTTATATGAAATAAAAATTTCGACGGAATTTTCTATAAAAATTTTTATCCAAAAAATTAATTTTTTTTAAAACATCAATTTAAACGAAATTTTCTATAAAAATTCAATTTTCGTGGAATTATGAAAATTTAATTTCGACGAAATTTTCTATAAAAAATCAATTTCGACGAAATTTTCTATAAAAATGAAATTTCGACGAAATTTTCTATATAATTGTTCTATGTATAATTGTTTAATATAATTTTTCTTTCAAGAATTCCTTGGGTATTTGAGTATTTCATGGAAATAAATTTAGCATTTTTTATAAAGTATCCATCTTTTTCATTTATAATACACACGATACAGTCACTCAATATATTTTTTAAATATTCAAATTGTATGTGTTTTTTTTTATTATTTTATTTCGTCATTCCTTATGACTTGATGGTTGTCTATTTTAGACAGTCCGACAGTTTTAACATTTTTGCTATTTGTAAAATATCACAAAAATTATTCACATTTCTTATGAAAAACACAAAAAAAAATAATATTAATACTCTAAAGTGGGTAGGGGCTGGGACCTGGCAGTGAAGTGGCATTCGTTTCATATCTCTTTAATATTTAATGTAATTTTCACATTTTTATACTACAACTCCGCTTTGTGGGGATAAATAAAACTTGCTGGGGTATTAACATTTCTATTTGCTTTTTTCGTTCTTTTTTCATTTCCATTGTTGTTGAGTCCCCTGGGGGAGGTGGCGTTTAATCTATCTACAAGGGGGAAATGGGGGAAAAATACATATTGAAGTAGTTAAATGAAAAACAACACACTTTCATTTAATTTATTTAAATAAATTTATTATATTTCACAAATTAAGTAGCTCGAGAACACACACAGACCACACACACACATACTCTGTAAACCAAAAAATACTACCACACACACACATATGCATAGATGTATCAATTGCAGTTATTTGCTGAAATCTAGGATAATGGTCAGTCGTCAGACACAAGTACATACTCAGACATTGCATGTTATGGCTCTCCGCCGCCTTTGCCTGCTGTGGTAGACCAAAATTTAGGACATGGACAATGATTTTAGACTAATTCAATTCAATGGTGGTGATATGATGTGACAGCCAATTTATTAAAATTTTTAGAAATCCGTCAACAATACTAGAGAGCCTGGCAAATAGTCACAATGCTATTGATGATGGTGATGGCCATCAACATCGTTATGTATGCATGTAGCTATGTATGTGTGTGTTTTTAAATACATAATATTTGTTACCATTGTTATCATTTACAGATGTCTAACCAGAGATAGTTTGTCAGGCCTATTACCACAAAATTTTTGTAGATCCTAAAAATATGCTATGCTTACAACTGAAATATATTTTCTTTCCTACCACCACCACCCCTTTTTGCCATCACTATGGCACATTCATCAATGATGAATCAGTACCACGACGGCTACCCCAGTCTATAATAGATAATCTGTCAGGCAGGCAAACAAACACAGTGATTCCTTCTCCAACCAACCAAACATATTTATTTTGTAGTATATCTCCGCTCCATAGGCGACACTGGCCAGATTTTGGTCGTGGCCATCGTTGTGGTGGCTCTCTGTTTCAGTTGTGTTTACAGTTTATTCTGTGTAAAAGACAGCTTAAAAACGTGGCACATTTTTTCCAAACGAAATAATTGATTTATTTAAATACATGGTTGGACGGGTTGGTTGGCTGTCTGTTTGTCTATCTGTCTGCCAGGACTCTGAATGGAGGCCGGTTACCTTGCATGTTGTCGCGAGCAAGCGGACGAACGAATGAAAGGCCTGTGCAAACACCACGTCATGTAAAGCAAAACGAAAAAAGGCCACCCTACAAACCAACAAAAAAAAATGATGGCCACAATAATGGTATCTGGCAGCAGCAACAACAACAACACAAACACTACTGTAACACTAACATGGCATTTAAGCTGTCATTATTTTTTCTTTTCGTTTTTTTTTCTTCTTTAATATTTGTCAGTTTGTGGTAGCTGATGATGAATATTTGGTCACCGTCGTGGTAATGGTGTTGGTGGTATTGTTTGATGTAGCAGCGTAGTGTTGATTTAACGATAACACATGTTGCTTTGCTTGCTTGTCTGCTGCATACTTTTAGGGGGCGTTCACAAAAACGGCCTCCATACATATGATTATATATGTGTGGCAGTTCAATGTTTTTGTACTTAAAAGCTAGTAATTTACTTGAAAAAGAACTCTTTACAATGTTTTTTTTCTGAATATAATGGAGGCAGGGTGAAAGGAAATAAATAAATAATTGAGAAAACGTTTTGGTAGATTTGTTGAAGTTTTGATGAAATTGAAAAAAAAAATGATTTTATTTTTCCACAGAACGCAAACTTTCTGCGGTTCTAAATTCTGATCCTGGGCAATATTTCGTGATATTTGCACCATTTTTACCGATTTTAGATCAACAACACAAATTTCTAAGCCTAGCATATTTTCTAAAATTTTTTCCGTGAAGTGATTTTTTTCGCCATAAAATAAAAAATTTATCTCTTTAGGTTTTGGTAGATTTGACCCTCGGAATATTGACCGATCATCATCTAAACAGCCGCTCTAAGTATTTGGTCAGATCCCCTTCACCTTGTAAAATATGTGATGTTCTGCATATAATAATTGCCTATAGAGCGACTACAAAATCTGACAAAATTAAAGTTTTCGGTTCAATGCACACCCTGAATGAAATCTCAACTTCACCGAAAAGTATAGGCGTCGTCCTTGACCATAATCGGAACTTCATGTACAATTTCAAAGCGATCAACACGACATTTCAGTCCTCTAATGGAGTAATAGTAATATTATGCACATAGTCAACTTTACCTAATTACGTATAACTGCCACATCAGAGTACATACAGCCATATAATTGGTATCAATTTGAAGGTCAAAAACACCTCTTGGATATACTATCAACTTCCAGGGTATATGTCCTTCAGGAGCAAGTATATACGGCCCAGAATAAAAATTTTGTAATTTTTCACACAAAAGTCAGTGTCCATTTGACACGCCAAATATTGGCCGATCTTTATCAAAACAGGCATGCTTATTCTTTGGGCCGATCCCCTTCTCCATGTAAAATTTCACGATGTTCGGACCATAATTGTGGCCTCTGGAGCGACCAGAAAAACCGACAAAAATTAAGTATTTGGTCCATTTCATCCCCTAAATATTAACCGATCTTTACCAAAAACAGTAGGGGTCTTCATTGACCTGAACCCATCCTACATGCAAAATATCGTGAAGGTTGGTCCATAACGGGCGGACGGACGGACACACATGTCTAGATCGACTCAGCTAGTCGAGATATGAAGATTGGTATACTTAAAGGTGGGTTTAGGACCAATATTTCGCGGCGTTACAAACTTTTGGGGCTGCGCAAAGCTATTATACCCTGAGAACATAGTTGTGTAGGGTATAAAAACAATTGCATTGAAAACAAAGTTTTGTAAAACAGCCTCATTGAAATAAAAAAATACTTTTTTTATGAATTTAATTTACGTTCTTTTTTATAAATTTATTTCAAATGTCGATGAAAGTCCACAAATCGATCTTTCGTGCAGTTTTTCCATTTTGAAAGGCCCTATTCGGCAATGTTGTCTTCCACTTGGTCTTTCCATCGCATTAGGGGCCTTCCCATTCTGCGTGAACCATCAGCTGGTTCGCTTTTATATGCCTTGCGGGCTGGGGCATCTTGATCCATTCTCACAACATGACCTAGCCAACGTAGTCGCTGCAGCTCAATACGTCTAACAATGTCAACGTCCGAGAATAGCTGGTACAACTCATGGTTCATTCGACGGCGATATTCACCGTCAACACAGATCGCCACATAGATCTTTCGGAGAAATTTTCACTCAAACACTCCAATAGCTGACTCATCTGCCTGCGGAAGTACCCATGCTTCAGATCCATATAACAGCACGGGTATTATCAGCGTCTTGTATAGTGTGAGTTTGGTCTGGCGGGAGGTGGCCTTGCTTTTGAGTTGTTTGCTCAGACCATAGCTGCATCAGTTGGCCATCACTATCTCCGAATTTCAAAACTGATGTCATTCGTTTTGTTTATGATGGTACCAAGGTATATAACATCGTTGACTACCACATTTTTTTATAAAATTAAATTTTAATATTTCGAAACAGTAACAGAAAATACAAGTTTTAACATATATTGGAAAAATGATTTTTTAAATATATTAAAATTGTATCACTATATTTTCTGTTTATGTTTAAAAAAAGTTATTACAAAAGTTAATTTTTTGATCAAAGTTAAATGTTCTATTTTAAAGACTGAAATCCGTACAATGCCTTGCACTCCTGTGTTTAAGGTTCTGCAACTTTGGAAAGCTCAACTAAAATTAACTTTTAATTTCATACCCTTCCACATGAAGTTATTAATCACACTTCGTGGTGATGACCTTTATGCCAGGGAGACTGCACTGATTACATGTCCTTCTAACACATATCCCTGAGCTTATTTTATGCACTTTTTTTAATTTATCTAATATTTCCACAGCCAATAATAAATGACAACGACAACAAAAAATCCTCCCAAAGTTTTTTTCAGTTTAGTGGCCTAGTTTTTGAAAAGAAAAATTTGTCGTTGCTGCTGCTGCTCACATTCATTGTTGCCAGGATTAATTAACTTGTGGTAGAAAACAACAACACCAACAACTTGGGAAATTGTTGTAATTTCCGGTTGACATATTCTTCCGCAAAAGTTGCACCACACCATCGCCACAAACATGCATATTTTGCACACAAACACACACCGAAGAATGGAAGATATGAATAGAAAGGAAAAAAATGCAGTGAAGGAGAAATGCCGAGTGGAAAAGTTCTGCTGCTATTCAACAACAGCAAAGAGTTTTTTAAAAAAAATATGAAAAACTTTTATGGGAAATAAGAGCAAGTTTGTTTTTGTTGACTTCTTGGGCAATGACTATGGCGGCAATGAAGACGATGACGACAACGACATTTATTCTACTTGTTGTTTCTTCAAACTTGTGTGTTACACTTAAGAAAATGGCTTATTGGTGTTGTTTCTGGTAACTCTTTATCATGAAAAGTGTGGTGGAAACAAAAACAAACAATAACAAAAAACATAAAATTTCATTTATGCAAACACATTTTAATATAAATTTCCTATGGCTGTCTGTCCACCATTTTGTTAAAACTTTAATAAAAAATTATCAAATCATAGTTGAGGGTGGTTATCCTTAAATGTATCCTTGGGGGTTTCTAACTACCTTTTATACTCTATTAAGATGTTATTTCTCAATTAGTTTGGTCACACACACACACACAAATTTTTAGAATTAAATAACATTATGTTGCCATTTTCCTTTAACTCCTTCCCTACCTTCCTCGCTCTAAAACATTTAATTAAACTGTCATATTTGTCTTTGCCACATTTGTGTTGGGACGATTTTCTTCTGAAAAAAGGGCTCCAGTAACATATGTTGTGTATATATTCCATTCAATTCCAGTTATTCTTCAATCCTTTTTCTCAATTAGTATACTTTCCCTTCACCGCTCCCCCAATGCCTTTTAAAATCATATTGTCATGCTTTACTGAACACATTTTTCGAATATGAGCTAGAGAGGGTCATTACATTGGCCTAGAAAGCCATTTTCTTGTAGACAAATAACACAGCAGCACATTTCATCTTCGTAGAATTTATTTTGTTGTTTTTGTTTTATTTTTTAATATGAATTCTAAATGTATGCTAAATATTTGATAAGTCCATATGTTTGTTGTTTAAAAATACAAACGACGCCGATGACAAGTATGACGACGACTTGTTTTCGTTGGCTGGCTGTATGTGATGGACCGGACCCCGACTTTCATTTTTCAAATTTTAATGATGTCTCATTCATCTTATTTTTCTTTTTTATTCTATTTCCATTCCTCTCCCTTCCTCATCATCATCAGCTGTTGTCCTTGGATAAGTCGTTTTCCTTCGTAAAACGTATAATGACCACTTTTTATGTATGGCATATGTGTGTGGTTCATTCTATGTTTCAACTTCTCTGCGTCCTTTGAATCCATTTTATTGTTGTTGTTTGGCTGTTCGTTTTCGGCTAAGTATGTCTTGATGGCCATATCAAATGGGACATTTTGTGGATTGTTGTATATATTTTTTATATTTTATTTTAAACAAAAATGAGCTCATTAGGTAGGTCAGAACGCTGGGTAGAATATGTCGGCATTTTGGAAAATACATGTAGTTAATGGTATTTTCTAAAATTGAAAATACTACATTGCAAGCACACATACAAGTATATGGGAATTTTGTGTAATATTTTTTAATATTTTTAAACACACATATTATTTTTTAAATATTTTTTAAACACACATTTTTATACCCTCCACCATAGTATGGAGGGTATATTAATTTTGTTTTTCCGTTTGTAACTCATCTAATTAATCATTTCCGACCCAATAAAGTATATATATATATATATTCCTGATCAGCGTAAAATATATAAATACATGACGATATAGCCATGTCCGTCTGTCTGTTGTAATCACTCTAGCGTCTAAACGAATGGTGATAGATCGCCAAAATTGTGCATAGAGTCGTCTTTTGGGGTCCATATTTTCGGATAGCTCCCATATAAGGGTACCCCCAATTTTGCGGTATTTTGGGGGTTTGATCGCTTTTTTCGACCGAATTCGCTGAAGTTCGGTACTTTGAGTTCTTATTGGGTAGCAAATCTCTATACTAAAAATTATAAATTTTTCATTTTTTTCGGGTAGCCCCCATATAAGGGTACCCCCCAATTTTCGCTATTTTGGGGTTCTTGAGCGCGTTTTTCAACCGAATTCGCAGAAATTTGGTACATTGGGTTCTTATTGGATACCAAATTTTCCCACTAAAAATTATAAATATAAGTCCACTTTCTCTGGTAGCCCCCATACAAGGGTACGTCCCATTTTCCAGTTTTTGGGGGGTTTTGACCGGATTTTTTTCACCGAATTGCCTGTAATGTAGTAATTTCAGTTATTATTGGGTAGCAAATCTCTCCACAACAAATTATAAATATAGCTAAATTTTTTCGGGTAGCCCCCATATAAGGGTACCCCCAATTTTCGATATTTTAAGATTCTTGAGCGCGTTTAACCGAATTCGCTGAAATTTGGTATTTTGTAGTCGTATATGGTAACAAATCTCCCCACCAAAAATATTAATATTCACCTCTTTTTAGGGGTAGTCCTCATATAACTCCCATTTTTATATTAAAATATTTATCTGATTTGTGCCGTGTGTTTGGGTTGGGTAGTTGTTGCGGGGAATAGTCAATTTTTACCCTACAAAGACTATTTAGCCATCTGTTGTAAACATTCCGCCTTCTAAGTATATTGTGATAAAAGAAACCTCAAACATGATGATAATGAAATATATCGGCAGACATTTTTGCATCTCCTCAATATAGTGATACCTCCTGAAGGAAAGAATTGAGATAAACAATTAAAATATTGGCATATACCGGTCATTAATTAGGCATAGCCCTCATATAATGATATCCCCAAATATTCAGTATTTCCTACACTATGTAATCAATATTGATCCCCCTTTAGGCATAGCCTCATATAACTTTGTAATTTAAATTACAGTAGTTTGAGGATTTTATACTCTACCATGCTTTATCAGTATCAGTCCACTTTTTGGATCTTACAGATTTTAGGAATAATCCCCATTAAAATTGCTGAAGTTTGTATTTGATGTACATAATGGTTTACATAAATCGGTTTGTAGAATTATTGGTATATGCCCACTTTTTGGTATGTTCCCCATATTTTCATTGCATGTATCTGTCCGTATAACTATGGTGGAGGGTATCCAAATTTCGGCCCGGCCGAACTTAACGCCTTTTCACTTGTTTTGTAAATTGTTTCAAAAGCATAAAAAATACATTTTTTTTTTTGAAATTAAAAAAAAATGTTTCCATTCTTATTTATAATATCTGATTTATCTAATATCACTAATTTATCTAACAGACCCACAGGTCTTCACTAAGACCTTTACCAGTTCTAGATTTATTTCATTTGTTCCTTAGCTATTCATCTATACCAAGAATAGCTGTCAGGACTTTATTGAATCAAGTGACTTCTTTAGTTTTCCCCTTTTAACTAAAAGTTTCATTGATTGTTTTCTTTCAAAATTTCCATCATGATACTTTTATTATTACTTCTATACTGCCTGCATACTTTTAGGGGCATTTTTATACATACCTTTAATACCACATGCCACATGAAATTCCTGAATTTATTTCCTTTTTTCCCCTAATTCTCCAAGAAAATATTTACTTTTTCTTTCCATCAAAATTTCTATTACATTATTTTAATTATTACCTTCATGCTGGCTGCATACTCTTAGGGGCATGCGTTTAATAACACCTTTAATATCAAATGCCAAATTAAAAATGCTGACATATAAATTCATTATTTTCTAACGAAATATTTTATATATCTGTTTCTCTCAAGTTTTTTCCACGATATTCTAATTAATACCTCTATACTATCTGCATACTTTTAGGGGAATTTTGTTTAGGCATACCTTTAACATTACATGTCACATGGAAATCCATACAAATAAATTTCGTTTTCCTTCCCTTATCGAAAGAAAATTGATTTTCATTGCCTTATTTCAACGCTTATCTTTCGGAACTGCCCCCTGACAAAAAAAAAATCTGTAATATTAATAAAACTTTGTCTATCGTCTAACCAAAACAAAAAACCCCTATTGATTGCCATTATTAGTAGGTGTTAACCGAACTCTTCTGACATATGTTTGAAGTTTGTTTTTACCTTCAAACACACACGCACACACTCAAACACCCACCAACAATTTATTAAGGCAACTCAACTATTGTTTTTTTTTTCTTCTTCATACCTTTCAATCAACACCTCACCACCTTGTAGTAGTTGGTCTTTTTTTTCTTGGCCAGACTATGAGCGTTGTTGTTTTGGGGGGCGTTATTATGCTTATCACGAAACAATTGTTTCTTGTGTTAACACTTAACCACGAAAAAAGAATATATAATACACTTATTTACTACATAACTTAGATTAGACGTTATTTCCCCATTTTTAATAGAAAACAATGGGCGTTTAGTTTTTTATTTTTTGTTTCTCCTTCCCTTCGCTCTCACCCAACGGAAGGGGAATCAACATAACTTCCGAAATGTAATTGTTATTCTAATTAGAGTCGGCAGCAGGAACCCAGTCGACCAACCAACCATATTCACCCACACAACTAGTTGCTATACTTACGCATTAACTACTTGTTGTGTGTTGTGTACTTAACTGCGCCTGAAAGTAGGCAACAGTTTTATTGTTTTGTATATTCCCTTTATTTTGGTTGGTGTGGGTTTCATTGTTTTCGTTTATTTTTTTGGGATTGTTTAACATTACAAATCTGTTCTTAATTTTATTTACTGTAAAATTTTTGATTTCGTTTAGAGACTTCGTGAAAAACAAATATTTATAATTCTCCTTTTCTTCTTCCCTTTATCTTTTTCAGCGTGGTAGTGACGAACTTTTAAGTCAAGCAGCAGTTATGGCGCCCGCTTCGGACAATAATAATCAGGATTTAGCCACAAAGAAAGCCAAATTGGAGCCAAGCACTGTACTTGGTGGAGTTGGTAAGTGTTTTTTTTTACAATATTTCCCCTAGCCCTCCCCTTTATAAAATCCCTCGGCAATCCATTCATAATTTTGAATGAATTCCATTTTGCTATGTCTGTCTTAACCGGCCAACATTCATTGTTGGACGGTCTCTCGTTCATTCATTCGTTTGCTCGTTCCCTTCTCTTGAGTCGAGTCGACTTGTTATATCAGAGTTGCTGTTGTTGTTGTTGTTTGTATTTTCTTTCTAGGATTTGCTCACTAACTAAACACTTAAAAGCAATTAAGGACGGTTTATGATCTTTTATTATTTACATTTTCGCTTAAGTAGCTTCAAATCAAAAACACAGTAACAACAACAACGAAACTAATACCAACAATAAACAACAACAACAAATTACCATAGAGAAAGGGATTTATGTTGTTTAAGGGTTGGCTAAGGTAGGTTGGCCAGCTAGGTAGTTTGGATTAAAACTGTTGCAACTACTTGACGCAAAAGCTTTTTGTGTAATAATTCCAAGAAAAATAAAAATAGAGCAGGACATGACAACATTGGAAAAGGAAGGGCTGATACCTGGTCATAATCGTTAGCACAGAGTATTGGAATTGTATATAAGAAGGCAAATATATATACATATTTTTTAGGGTAGATTACAATAAGCCAAGGGAAGTGAAAATATAATGGTCGTCAATAAGTGGCTATTTTTATAGAAAAAGTTAGAGAGGTAATTAGAGGGCATTATGCATGCCCTGAATGGAGTAGGGGATTATGGGGATCATAGAAAAGGAAATAAAAAAAATCAATGGGCTGTTGAATATTTTTTTAATCGCCCCGATCATTATTCTTCTAAAGAAAAAATTAAATTACAATCGATAGATGATACTAAAAATTACTTGAAAGCTAATTAAAACAAAAATATCGATATAAAACCTCGCAAAAATTATAAATTTTTATATCAATACTAATTATGTACAAATACAAACAGATATTACAATCAATAATATAACAAAACCAGTGTGCGGAGCAGTATAGTCGGGGCCGACCATATGATACCCTACCCAACTACCACGGAACGCTAACTCTCTGCGGATGTTTATTCCTAGGAAATATTTCGTGATATTTGCACCCTCTTGCTCGATTAGAGGTCAACAGCGTCTCTTCATTGCACTGACATATTTTCCGAATATTACCAATATTCAGTACATTCCTTCTAATTAGGTACTTGTCCAAATTCCCCTCACCGTGGGTTGTGTTGTAATGTTTCTCTTATTACTATGGCCTATAGATCGACTCAAAAAAAAAAAAAAAAACACAAAAAATCCGGTCCACTTCATCCCAAAATTATTAAATTTTGCACACAAAAGTCAGGGTCCATTTGACCCTCTAAATATTGACCACTCTTTGTCAAAACACGCATGCAAAAATTCGCGATGTTTGGGCCATAATTGAGGCCTCTGGACCTACCAGAAAAACTGACAAAAATTAAGCATTTGGTCCATTTCATCCCCTAAATATTAACCAATATGTTCCAAAACAATAGGGATCTTCATTGGGCATTATCATTATCGATAACTCTTAAAAAATATTTTTATAAATAATATTTTCTCATTTATCAATAACAGTTTTTAATAAACATTATTTAATTACTTTTTTTTATAGAAATTTTTATGAATATTCTGTTATCGATAATATGTTTTTACGAATATAATATTACCAATAAAAATTTTTCTACGAAAATGTTATCGATAATGTTTTATAAATGTTTGTATGATAATATTATTGCCAAAAAATATTTCCTTAGGATAAACTCATTATCGATAGTAAAGGAAAAGAATATGTTATCGACATTTGTTATCGAACATTGTTCAAAAACAGAAAACAAGTGTTGAAGACATTTTGTACAGAATTGTATGTTATCGAAATTATTTTATATAAAAAAATTATTATCGAATACATTTTAACGGTAAAATTTTTTATCGCTCATATTTTGTTATACAAAAGTATAGAAGTGTTTTTATTGAACTTATCGATAATTTTTTCAAAAATTATTATTTTGCTACCGATAAGTTTGTTATCGATATATATTTCTATCGATATATTTGTTATCGAACTTTTTTCTATAGATTATTTTCTTGTCAAACTCATTTTCAATTGAAACTATATGTTATCGAAATTATTTTCTCATTATCGATAGCAAAGAAAAAAAATATGTTATCGAAATTTGTTATCGAACATTGTTCAAAAAAATGTGTTGAAGACATTTTGTACAGAATTGTGTGTTATCGAAATTATTTTATATAAAAAAAGTTTTATTATCGAATACATTTTAACGGTAAAATTTGTTATCGATCATAATTTTTTATACAAAACTATTGAAGTGTTTTTATTGTACTTATCGATATTTTTTTAAAGAATTATTATTTTGCTACCGATAAGTTTGTTATCGTAATATTTTTCTATCGATATATTTGTTATCGAACTTTTTTTTATAGATTATTTTGCTATCAAACTCATTTTCAATTGAAACTGCATGTTATGGAATGTATTTTCTTCAAAAAATCGGCGTTATCGATAACATTTCCCACAGAAAATGTGGGGTATCGAAACTATTTGTAATAGAAAATAAATTGTCCGATGATTTTCTATGGAAAAGTGTTTAATGTCCCATATTTTCTATAGATATGGAACACATTTTCCGAAGAAGTGTTTTGTTCTCCGCCACATTTTCTATAGAAAAGTGTATTCGCGAACACATCTCTTATAGCGATTTTTTTTGCTTTGGGGTATTTTTAGAAAATTTTCTGATTTTCTCTTGTCAGACCACCTGGTCCCCTTTTGGACTTCTCCTTCATGATTATCTGGGTTTATCATAGAAGGCTTGGTGCTCTCTACATAAAAGAAATTTATTCTCTTTGAAGAATTTCTGATGTTCTCTTGAAGACATACTTGCCTACTCGTAGAAATATATGTGAGCAGACCTTTAAAAAACGACTTTCTAGTCTCCTCCTTGAAAACCTCCTGGTTTATATGTCTGTATGTATTATCGAATTCAAATCGTTCTGAAAATTATGTTCTCCAAAAAGTGTGTTATCGGAACCAAAAAAAAATTTTTAAGACTTTCTTGTTTCCCCTAAATGACCATAAGGTCTCATCATGGAAATTCTCCTTCTCCCAGAACGTTATCTGGTTTCATCTTAAAAATCTTCTTAGAATAACTTTTTTCTCATAGAAGACGTTCTGATGTTCGCTTGAAGGCATTCTTGGCTCCTCTAGAAGTATCTAAACAAGGTTTCTTTTTAAAAAGTCTTTCTAATCTCTTGTATGAAAACCTCCTAGTCTGCTCATAGGGTAACCAAACAAATAGCTTGCCTCGCCAGTTACCTTTCGACATATATGTGCAACATGTGGGACAAGAGTTTTTTATCACATCGCTAAAAAAATGCACAAAAAGTATCGAAAAAAACTCACACAAAAACCAATACACCAAACTACTAGTCCGATAGATAGACAGACAGACAGATAATGGCTGGCAGCCAAATAAAACGCACCTTTGAAATACACATTGCAACAGGAGAATAAAACGTGAGGCAACAACAATAACACCAACTACAAAAGCAGCAGGATAGCGTAGCGTATTCAAACCAATGTTATAATGGCAAAAAGGGAACTTGAGAGCAACAGGACAACGATTCATCGTTAGTTAGTAATGGTAGTTACTGCTCTGGTTAGTTCGAACAAAACCGATGGGGCCACCAGTAGTAACAAAATGAATGGATGGATGAGAGCGCGAGGTATAAGTGTTTGCATGGGAAAATATGTGTGTGTGTGTGTTTGGGTGAGTGTTTCGGTGGCATTGTGTATTGGCACACAAAGCATAGGTTTGTTGCTTTTTAATTAATAGAAAAGTCCTTTGTAAAGTAATAAATAAATATTATGTTTTTGTGTGGTTGCAAAAATACCAGAACTGAACGAACCGGACCGACTAACCATCGGACAATTCCCATGTAGAGGTTCAGACAAACGCACACACACACACACAAATATTGAGAGCTGTGCTTGTTGAACAGGGAATAGAAAATGTTTTTCACATATGGAAATATATTGTGTTTGTGTAGTGGTGCGAGTATATATATGGGTGTTTAAGTCCTTTTTAATCCGTAAAGGAGATGTATTGTTGTTACCAAATAGACAAAACCTGGTCGAACATATGAAAAGCTGAACAATTTTTTTTTTTTTTTGTTGCTGTGTGCTTGTTTTTGTTTCAATATTTTTAGAAGCTCAAAAATGGAATTTGTATATGACCAGGCAGGCAGGCATCCCAGGCAAAACAACAAAAACCATTACAATAAAAATTCCAAAACCAAAAACAAAACAAAGCCATAACAAATAGGCATTGTCATCCTATTGTTATTTGGATCCAAAGCGCGTTGAAAAAACAACTACAAATAAATAAGCCACAATACAAATTATGAATGAATAATGAATTACAACATACCAAATTAACTGGAAATTAGATAGACAATAAATATTTTTGGTGTGTTCATTTTTTGGGGTTAAATTCCGCACCTGTCTTTGGATCCTACTTTGGATTTGTGCAGGATAGCCACACAGTTATGGTAATACATATATTTTTGGTAGAATATGAAAATGAAACCCCTCGTGTGTGTGTGTGTGTGTAAATTATAATGAATGAATGAATATTTGTGGCTTCCAACCATTGTTTTTAATATGAATCACCATATGTGGTACTACCCAGGGACAAACAAAAGGCCACCATGGTGGCTATGGATGGAGAATACACGCGGTTTATATATTTTTGTTGTTATCGGTATACAAAAATATTTCCTATATGGACAGGACATTTTTTTCTTCTCTTTCAATAATATTTATTGATTGGATGAACGCACACACACACACACCAAAAATATTTCAGGTGCACAAAAGTATGCTTTAGTGTGTGTGTGTGCGGTTAGACAATGCAATAAAATCCACTAGTTTGGGTTTTATGCGGTCCAGAAGCTGAAACGGCAGTGGTAGCATAACCACCGCAACACACATAGGTATGATGAATATTTTCATGAATTTAAATTGAATTGTGTGAAACACAATGAATGCCAAATATGTGAAAATATACACATACATATATGGATAGGTATATCGCAGGGGTATCTGTAGATTATCGATTATAATTGGTTTATATGTGTGTGCAAATTCGTGCATAGAATGAACACGGTATTGAACAATTGCAGGTAAAGTGACCTCTAATCATTCATAACGGACAAATAAATTTTTGAATACTCATTCCCTGGCCAGGAAAACAAATAATATTCAAAAATATTGCAATTGCCAAACAACAAAATGTTATTGGAAATAGATATTTTTGATGATGGTGTATAAATGTCAATGATTGCATTTTATGGGATAAATATTGGATTTTGAGTCGAAAAATATTAACAACATATTTACATGGTTGAATTGGGAGGAAATATATCAAAATTTTTTGCAGATATTTTTTATTATTGAGTTTAAATAAAAAGAGGGCCAGAAGGTCCTCTAAGGGTGAAACCCTGAAGATATGAATCTCTATGTATCGGAGCACTAGAAAGTGTTTTAATAAAAAAGCAGAATGTCTTCTTCTTATTAAATATCGAAATAGAAACCCGGAGGCTGTTTTTTGCTAAAGAGGACCAGATCCTCTTTTTTGAAGGCAAAAAAACCGATCTACTGAACTTCTGTCTCAAAATCTACAAGAAAACATTCTGGTCTTCTAAAAATGAAACCCTACAAGTCTTCAAAAAGAAAGTCTTATGAAAAAGCAGGCCTATGACTTAGGGTCTTATATTAGAACACCTGATGGTCCTCTATGAGAAGACCTCTTTAACCCTTTGAGCCCCGAATTTTTTTCCGTAATCATAGAACTATTTTCTGTTCGCAGATTTAATGCAACTATCCTAGATAGGATATGGACAAAATTTAACATAGCTACATCCTTGCATTCGGGAGATACAGTACATTCTTTCTGAAAAATAAAAGCCCAATATTAAGAAAACCAAATGCAAAATTGACGAAAAATTCGTAAATTATTACGAATTATTATGTAAATTATTCTCTATATTCTGTTGTACAAGAACCAAAATTAATTCTGATGGCAGAATTCGTAAATTGCGAATACGAACCGATTTAAATAATTTGGACTGTATACACAAATTACTACTGTACACATTTTTGCCCTCTTCTCCATATTGAAAAGCTCATAACTTTAGCAATGTTTTGAATTTTTTAATTTTTCTTTTGATATGTGTCGTCCATAATCAGGTCTAGACGTATGATATCCAAAGAATATATATCTACTAGCTGTATATTAAATATAAGCTTTAAAACATTGTGTTGTCTGTGGGCAACATTGGACCACACAGGGTTAAGAAGACCTGCTCTTCCATAATAAATCTTTCTGATATTCTATAAGAAATCCTTCAGGCCTTTACGATTTGTTTTTCTCTAAGAAATCCTACTGCTCTCCTTAAAGAAGACCTGCAGGTCTTTTAAAAGAAAACCTCATCTTTTTCAAAAAAAAAAAAAAAAAAAATACCTTATCTTCTAAAAAGATATTGGTATTTGGAAATTTTACTAGGGCATACTTTTAGGTGTTGTAAAGGAGAATTAATTATTGTGTATAATTTTTTTTATTATAAATTGATACGAAGTAATGTTTTCAGTTAAGGAGGATTTTCTGGTCACCTAAACAAATTTTCGGGTTTCTATTAGAAATTCCGTCGGTATTCTAATTTGCCCTTAACCTTAAAAAATTATACACAATAATTTATTCTCTTCCGAAACACCTAAAATTATGCACTAGTATAATTCCCCAAAACCCATTCAAACAGCCGATTCCCCCACCAAAATAGTGAACACCACCCAACCGCCCTGATTGTCATAATACAATTACATGAAAAATCAATTTGCAATTACCTTTAAGGAAATTATGGACACAGACTGAGACTATCACACAACAACATCAACAACAATAGTGACCAAGGACATTTTCAGGAAGACCTCTACATACCTCAAAAAATGTCCGACCACAGACAAAACAAACATAAGAAAAACGAAGCAAAAAAAAAAAAAAACGAACGCCTCAAAACACTTAAACACATTACATATTATTTAGAGGGTGTTGTTGTTAAAAAAATAAACACTTTACTTTCGATAAAAAAGGAATTGAAAAAAAAAAACTAGAGGAAACTCTTAAAAAGGACTCTAAAGAAAGCAAATTTGTGATAGCATTTGAAATCGAGACGACGACAACAAAAAAGCAAGCAACACATGTTAAACCAAACAATGAAACAACATCACGATAGTGGCAATATTGAGAAAAAAAAAACACACACACACTCTCATACACCTCTATTGCTACAATGAAAGTTCAAGTGTTGCAGGAGAGAGTATGTATGCCTGTCGTGTGTGTGTGTGCCAGCACCAAATACAAATAAACAATTGACTGTTGCTACTTTTTTTGGCAGTTCTTTTTTTTCCTGGTCATTCATTGTTATATTGCCTGACCATGAATAGCAAACACCAACGAAGAAAACCAAAAAGTACCTTACCTTACTGCTCTGACCATGTGTTAGTGGTCGAAGTAAAATCGGAAGGACAACCAACATTTGGGGACGACGATGACTGACTGGCTGTGGGTTATATTTGATTTTCGGTATTGTGTTTGTATTAACAAGAAAACCATATTGACCATAACACAACAAAGCAACAGCAACAACAACAAAAAATGCCACTTTGGGTACCCTTACACTTTCTTCCTCTCACATTGTCCTCGTCTTTCAGTCGAGTATAACGCAAACATAAACTTCAGTTATAGCCAAACACATACTCTCTCAAACACACACCACTCACACATAGCCTAGGCTAACACATGAACTTCTTTCTGTGTGTAGTGTTGCTATTTTGCAATATTGTTGTTGTTGCTGCTGTTGTTTTTTCTGTTTCTTTGCAAATTTGTTTGCTTTTCATGATCGCAAATTCGGAATGTGTTTCTTCCTTCGTTTTTATTGGCTCTACATGTCTGAGTGAGTGTATATGCATGTTTGTTTGTTTCCGTTTCGTTTTCAATTTTTATTGTTGTTGTTGTTACTTTTTCATTTCGTGTACCAATTCGACATTCATTGGCATTTTCTTTTGTAAAGTACCGTAAAATGTTGATGGTATTTTCGTGGCAGGAATAGATAGGTTGGTTGGCTGGATGATTGGTTGATTGTATGGCGGCATTGGTGGCTGGACTGGCCATTTGTTGATAGTAGGCATTGGGAGGAGAATTCAGGTGAATGTGAGTTACTCATTCCAAAATTTTGAAATTCTGACAATTTGTAATTTGTGTAGGGGAGTTCGTGGAGTAAGGATATATATAAACCGCATATCCTCGTCTCTTTGTAGAAAAATACTGAACTTCTTCTCGTGGAACAGAAGGTATTTTTATAGTAGATCTGAAGGTCTTTTTTAAAGGCGACCGGACGATCGCCTTATAGACGAGCAAAATATCTACTTACAGAAGAGCCGAAAGAGTTCTTATGGAAGATCAGAAGTTAATATTTTTTGAATAAAAAAGGTCTTCTTACACAAGGTCAGAAGCTCTTCTTACAGAATAACAGTAGATCTGCTACAAAAGATCAGATGCTCTGCTTATAGAAAAGGTCCTGATATATTTTCGTAGATAATAATAAGAATTAGTTTTTATTAATAAAAAAATTATATAGTCTACATAAAATAAACAAAAAATAATGACCTGGCTGGGGTTTGAACTCACGCTCCGAAATTCTTTAATGTTGTTGTAAACAATTTGATCCACTATGAACAATGCTATGACCTTCAAAACATGTCCATAGTTGATTGCATAATTTACAGCCACATTAAAGATTTTCTTGGCATGAGTTTCTGGGCGTAGAGCTTAAGAGATTAGATTTTTAAGATCCTTAAATTATATTATTTTTAAGATCCTTAAATTATATTATTTAAAAAATCAATGCTCTTATAGACCATAAAAAATGTCCCTTGAAAAATCCATTGCTTTAATAGTCCTTAAAAATAATGTCCTTAAAAAACGTCACGGCTTTGTAGTCCTTGAAAATAATGTCTTTAAAAAACGTCACGGCTTCTGTAGTCCTTGAAAACCGACTCTTTTAAAATACACGCTTTTTGCAGTCTTTGAAAAATATTTTTTATAAAATCCACGCTCCATAAATTCCCTGAAAAAAATTATTTAAAAAATTCACGAAATCTACGCCCTCTGAAAAAAAACTTTTCTAAAATCTAACCCTTTATATAGTTCTAAAAAAATGTACTTTAAAAATCCTTACTTAAAAAATCCATGGCTTTTGTAGTCCTTAAAAAATATTCTTTAAAAGTCCATGTTATGGTCCTTTGGAAAAAAAAAATTATTTAAACTTCCATACCTTCTGATACTCCTTGAAAAATATTCTTTTGAAAATTCACGCCTTATTATGGTCCTTGAAAAATATTCTTTTGGAAATCCCCACCTTCTTCCACTGCAATCAAAAATCTGCGCCTTTTGTAGTCCATGAAAAAAAATTTGGTTAAAAAATCCACGACTTATTATTGTCCTTGAAAACATCGCAAGACCTATATAAGGTCAGATGAGGTTCTGTTACAGTTCCAAGATATGTAGAAATTTTTCTATGATTCCCTGATGGTTCCAAGAAAAATCTGTCCTAATGATTTATAAAAAATAAGATCTTGTAGTAATGGAGTACCTCTGAAAATCCCACTGTGAATAGAAATTTACTGAAAAAAGGCGTTGGTTATGTTTCTTATCAATAAAAGTCTCTGACTGGCCTTACATCACAATAGAAATTCTTAAAATATTTGAACAAATTTCTCCATTATTTATAAAATTTAATTTTTGTTACTCAGAAAACGCCAGAGATTTTTTTCTTCAAAATCTTGAACTCAAATTTTAAACTTAAATTTGTTATTTAGAATTAACCATTTTTGCATGCAAAAAATATACAAAATATGCATTGTCGATATGCAAAATATGCAAAAATATGCAAAAATATGCAAAATATGCAAAAATATGCAAAATATGCAAAAATATGCAAAATATGCAAAAATATGCAAAATATATGCAAAATATGCAAAAATATGCAAAATATGCAAACATATGCAAAATATGCAAACATATGCAAAATATGCAAAAATATGCAAAAATATGCAAAATATGCAAAAAATATGCACGGTATGCTAGGTCGATATGCGATAAATATATGCAAAAAATATACAAAATATGCATTGTCGATATGCAAAATATGCAAAAATATGCAAAAATATGCAAAATATGCAAAAATATGCAAAATATGCAAAAATATGCAAAATATGCAAAAATATGCAAAATATATGCAAAATATGCAAAAATATGCAAAATATGCAAACATATGCAAAATATGCAAACATATGCAAAATATGCAAAAATATGCAAAATATGCAAAAAATATGCACGGTATGCTAGGTCGATATGCGATAAATATATGCAAAAAATATACAAAATATGCATTGTCGATATGCAAAATATGCAAAAATATGCAAAAATATGCAAAATATGCAAAAATATGCAAAATATGCAAAAATATGCAAAATATGCAAAAATATGCAAAATATATGCAAAATATGCAAAAATATGCAAACATATGCAAAATATGCAAACATATGCAAAATATGCAAAAATATGCAAAATATATGCAAAATATATGCAAAATATGCAAAACATATGCAAAATATGCAAAATATATGCAAAATATGCAAACATATGCAAAATATGCAAACATATGCAAAATATGCAAAAATATGCAAAATATATGCAAAATATGCAAAAATATGCAAAATATGCAAAAATATGCAAAATATGCAAAAATATGCAAAATATATGCAAAATATGCAAAAATATGCAAACATATGCAAAATATGCAAACATATGCAAAATATGCAAAAATATGCAAAATATATGCAAAATATGCAAACATATGCAAAATATGCAAAAATATGCAAAATATGCAAACATATGCAAAATATGCAAACATATGCAAAATATGCAAAAATATGCAAAATATATGCAAAATATGCAAACATATGCAAAATATGCAAAAATATGCAAAATATATGCAAAAATATGCAAAATATGCAAAAATATGCAAAATATGCAAAAATATGCAAAATATGCAAACATATGCAAAATATGCAAAATATATGCACGGTATGCTAGATCGCAATATTAAAGATAGAACTTTGAAATTTTGCACATATATTATTATTACTCCTAGGATGTTTGGTATTGGAAATGGGATTATCGGTCCACGTTTTAGTATATCGCCATATAACGGTTATATATGTTTGCATGTTTTATACATATATTTAGCAAATTTTTCATAATGCCCCAAAAATCTAACAGTTGAACCATGAAACGCATACATACACAATTAGATTTCTATAGGTTAAAAATAAAGAAAGCACACAAATTCGAAAACTACCCTGAATTTTTTTTTTTGATTAAAATGATTGCATATGCTGCTCATATTTGCACATATTTTGCATATTTTTGCCTATATTTTTCATATTTCTCGCATATCGACCTAGCATACCGTGCATATTTTTTTTTTGTATATTTTGCATATTTTTGCATATTTTGCATATGTTTGCATATTTTGCATATATTTTGCATAGTTTTGCATATTTTGCATATGTTTGCCTATTTTGCATATATTTTGCATATTTTTGCATATTTTTGCATATTTTGCATATGTTTGCATATTTTGCATATTTTTGCATATTTTGCATATGTTTGCATATTTTGCATATATTTTGCATATTTTTGCATATTTTGCATATTTTTTGCATATTTTGCATTTTTTGCATATATTTTGCATATTTTTCCATATTTTGCATAGTTTTGCATATTCTGCATATTTTTGCATATTTATAGCATATCGACCTAGCATACCGTGCATATTTTTTTGCATATATTTTGCATATTTATCGCATATCGACCTAGCATACCGTGCATATTTTTTGCATATTTTTGCATATTTTAGCATATATTTTGCATATTTTATGCATATATTTTGCATATTTATTGCATATCGACCTAGCATATTTTGCATATGTTTGCATATTTTTGCATATTTTGCATATTTTGCATATGTTTGCATATTTTGCATATGTTTGCATATTTTGCATATATTTTGCATATTTTTGCATATTTTGCATATATTTTGCATATTTTGCATATTTTTTGCATATTTTGCATATTTTTTGCATATTTTGCATATTTTTTGCATATTTTAGCATATATTTTGCATATTTTATGCATATATTTTGCATATTTATTGCATATCGACTTAGCATATTTTGCATATTTTTTGCATATTTTGCATATATTTTGCATATTTTGCATATTTTTTGCATATTTTGCATATATTTTGCATATTTTGCATATTTTTTGCATATTTTGCATATTTTTTGCATATTTTGCATATTTTTTGCATATCTCGTGCATATGCAAAATATGCAAATATGCAAAAAATTAAAAAATATGAACCCTTCAAATAATTCTAAATCCTTTGAAACGAATTTGTGTCCAATCAGAATTTCGATATCTTCATTATTAAAAAATATGCAAATATGCAAAATCCGAGGTCTACTTATGGATAACCTATCATAACCCTGAAGGACCAAAAGTAAAAAAATGAAAAATGAGTAATTTATCCATTTGATGATGACAAAAGAGCAATTGCCGCCATCGATGATGATGATGATGACGATGGTGCCGATGACAATGATATTGATGAATATCAACAAATTGATTGCATAAATAAATAAACGGTAAATTCAATTGGCCAAACACTTTGTTTATTGGTCGGTCGATCAATGCTGATGATGACGATGACAATAAAACCGACACTCTGCCATCCACTTCGATGCTTGAAGTTGATGCCGCCGATACTGATGACACGGTATGGCCCGTCACAGGCTATTTGGTGTAGAATTGCATTTGCCGGGCAACAACAACGACAACAACAACAATTTGTTAATAATATAGCATACAATTAAAAGTTTATCGCTTGATTTGTAATAAATGCAAAAAAAAAATACAACAAAAACGAATACGAATATATTGTAATGAAACTATGTGTTGTTGTGGTTGTTGGTGTAGTTTTTTTTTTTTCACTTGAAAAACAAGAAAGGCGTAAATGGTTTTGTTATTATTATACTTATGTTTATTTATGGGTAAATGTATAAAATAACATATGTTGTCAGTCAGTATGTGTGGGTGTAGGTGTATTTGTAAGCACCTGTGTGTGTATGAAAATTCCATGAATAAAAATAATAATAATAATTGTAGCGCGAACCGGACCAACCATTTTTAAATACCTTTGCTGTAATTATTGCCACTGTTGTTGTTGTTGTTGTTGCCATTATTTCATTTCATTCATTTGTTGCTTGTCCATCCTTCCGTTGGCAATGATGATGACGATTTTTACCTTTCCCTGTGGTTTTTCCTTTTTTTGCTGAAATGTTGGCCTATTGTGGCCTGGTTCGGCTGCCAGGGCTATCATCATTACATTTTATGCAAATTCATATAAAATATTAATTAAAAATTCCATTTGTTATAAACTCAACATATATGTGTTAGAGAATGTGTATGTAGGTGTATATGTGTGTGTTTGGTTGTATGTGAAAACAAAAGCATATGCCTTTTAGGCATTCCCAGGCAGAGTAATACAATTTTTACACAATAATTTTGCCCCCAAATCATCATCAGCAGCAGCATCAACGCCATATGTATCCGATTAAATAAAATGAGAAGACTTAATAATTGGTATTTAACACAACATGTCTGTCGGTCGGTTGGATGGTTGGCCATTCGGTCTGCCGGCTAATGTTGCCTTTAGCCTGTTGCCCGTTTGGTTTTGATGGCTGAGGCTGGTGATGATTTGCCTTTGGTCAGGAAATATGTCGGCAAATGAAATGAACTCATATTCTCCCTAAAAAATATTTACCTCTAGGAAAAATTCCCCTTTAGTATGGAAAAAAAATTAAATGCAAAAAAAATATGAAACCTACACTCAGACACAATAATGACGGCTCATTCAATTCTTTACGTTCATTCATTCATAAGTAGTTTACAGATTGTCGGCGATTTTTTGTTGCAGATTCCCTGTTCTACGATTTTTTTCGCGTTTTGTCTGGTCATAAATAAGACAGCGTATGCCACGAACATCAATCCAATTCAGTGACTATCTGTCTGCCAACCGAACGAAAAAAAATCCATTAGACTACTTCATTATAAAGACCACTACAAGCAGCCGGCCAGACCATGGAACAGCTTTATCGCATTTAATATTTATATAAATTGCCAAGAATACAGATTCCAACAACTTCATTTTGTTTTTTTTTTATTTCATAATATGATTTCACACAGGTATTTCGAAAAATATGTGTGTGCTCAAATCCAATTGTGAATACATTTAAAGCTGAAAAGAACAGAAAATGAATAAAAAACCAAACACACCAACTTAATTCTGCAAATAAATTAATACCAGGGATTTATTATTGGAAACATCGAAACTCTTAGCAGCATTTCGCTGGATTTTTTTCGGTGTGGAAAATGAATGGTTTTTAATTCGTAATATTTAAATATGAATATACAAAAACAACAATCAGCTGTTTTTTGTAGCTGTTATTATTGTTTTCACTCTTTTAGCTGGAGCATACTTTTAGGCTGCTTAATGGTTTCACATTACACACACACAGTTATAATATGAAAAAAAGGGCTTCAGTTACATTTTTTCCATTTAATTTAGTGTATGAAAAATGTTATTTAATGAAATATAAAATAACAGCTTTAAAAAATAATGTACTCACAATGACCGCAACATATAGGTTTCATGAATTTAAACTGTATTTTTGAACAATAATACAGAAAGTTGAAAGAGAAAAAAATCAGGCACCTTTTTAAGAGAAAATAATTTAATACAACTTAAAATTAAAAAGACAAATATATAGAAACTAATTAAATGGACCTGTCTGAGAATTAAACCCATGTCCCCAAAAAATAGCATGCCATTATGAGCATTTTAAACAGCTACGAAGTAACCCCTAGGAAATGGTTTGCATATTTGCCTTTAAAACAGTAGATCGTGGGTTTAAATCCTGAAAAATAAGATATTTTCTTTGCTCATTATTTGGAATAATTTTAACCGATAACTTAAAAATAAAAAAACAGAAGGTGTTAGCTGGGATTCTAACCCAAGTTACAGACATCTATATGTTGGTTTTTGTGCATTAAACATAAAATAACTGTTTAGCTTCCGTATTGGAATAATTAACATCTTAGGCTTACAATCAGAAGGTCATGGGTTCAAATCCCAACAATGACAGATTTTTTATTTCTTTTTTATTTTATTTTTTTTCTTTTGAATTCACCCATAAAATGTGACAAAAATTGCCCTCATTTTGATATAATGTCCCTTAATGTGCCAGACTATAAACCGATAGGTGGCGGGTTCAAATCCCAGTGGAGGAGAAAAAATTATTTCAAAGTGGTTTTCGAATATTTGTAAAAGGAGACTTTCCTTCTACCTCCAGATTATTGCATCCGAAGCCTGATGATATTCCAATAACCGCCCTCGCAATAAACACATGAGAAAATTTTATGGTGTAAGACACCATATTGGAATGTCAGTAGACTGCGCCACCCATAGGAAAATGAGAACACTAAATAAGCAAGGACCCCAACCACTGAGACATAAAACTCAATTAGGCGTTGTTTCTAGACAACGATAGATGACAGCCGCCCACATCACCTAGGATAGGTTACAGCTGATCAATCATCTACTTAGGAGTAGTGTAGAGGATATGTGGCAGACTTCAAACCTCGATGGGTCCCGGGTACGAGTCCCAGTCCTAGAATTCCAGTAGAGAAGGAAAAATTGTTTCAAAATAGTTTACCAATATTTGTATAGCGAAACTTATATTCCAATGAAATGCTTCCGAAGGACATCGACATTTGTAATAAGCAACCTCTATATAAACTCATGAGTAAATTTTACAGTGCAAAACATCGAATTGAAATGCCAGTAGACAGCGCCACCCATAGGAAAATAGCAACAAAAAAGCAAAGACCACAACCACTGAGGCACAAAACTCAATTGGGCGTTGTTTCTAGGCAATGATAGATGGCAACCGCCTCATCACCTAGGATAGGTTACAGCGATGCTTCGTGGTAGTCCTGTACTCCCTTAAATAGTATAAGAAGACACAAATTCTACGAAGGACAGATCGTAGATCAAAATCGTATTTGTCTGTTTTGCTCTGGAACACTATATCTATATAAGATTTAGACCAAAACCTCTCGAAGTTTATTAGCGGATAATTTCGTATGCTACCTTTGATTTGTTTGTTTTCAACTAACACCTAAAATTATGCACTGAAAAATAAAGCAAATAAATTTTAAGTATTTGCCTAGGTGATATTTTCAGTCCTCTAATTAAAGTCCTAAAAGTATGCAACGATATTTGTTAAAAAAAAAATCTATTTAAACAACTTTAACAGACCACAACATATTTTTTCTGTCAAATCCCGTACAATTTAATTACCAATGGATCCAGCCAAATAACATTACGTACTTTTTCGAACTCCTCAAAGTATGCAACAATATTCTGCTTACTACGAAGTTATTTAGATTTAACCAATTCCCAAAGTATAGTAGTAGTATTTAATTGCCAATGGATCCTGCCAAATAACATTACAACCTTTCCTACGCATTTTTCGAGCTCCTCAAAGTATGCAATAATATTTTGCTTACTACGAAGTTATTTTGATATAACCAAATCGCAAAGAATGCAAGGATACTACAAAGGTATTTAAATTTACTAGACTATTCTCGCAGAAGGGTTTCAGTGTTTTTGAAAAATTGGTGTCCGCTATTTTTACGCAAGGACCCTCCACCGGAAAATTTACAAATTATCCCGTCATATGGTATACACATTCAGTACTCCTCAAAATATGCAAGTTTATACTGTATAATATAAGCAAGTGTTTCCCAAAATTTCGATGTCTGCATTAGCCAGAATTCATATTTTCGCCATTATTTTTCTTAACGATTCTTAATACCTGACAAAATCTCTCGATCTGATTGTTCTAAATCTTCTAAACGTATGCAAGTAGATTCAGTATATTTTATATTTCTTTATATTTAACCACTTACCATTTTTCTGAGGGTCTATTTTTTTATAATTATTTTTAAAAAGGATCCCACCACCTGAAAACTGCACAAAAATTGGATATTTTTCTCAAGACTCCTAAATGTATGCTAAGATACATTTACACAGGTGGTATACTGAGAAGTGTTTCAAGTGTTTTATTAATAATTGTCCCCCTATTAATTTCGCTAAATGATCCCACCACCTGTCCATTACAAAGTGTCCTTTCTCTGTTATCCCTGAATCGCTGTGGGCCTCCATTTTTTCTTTTAATAACACCAAATTATCAGTTGCAATAATTATGTTATTATAACGCGGACACTCTCTGTTCCGCCTTGATTTATTTAAATATTTACAAATTATATTTCAGAGTGTCAGTATCTATGTATGTGTGCGTGTGTGTTTGTGAGTGGAAAAATACTTAATTAATATTATCACTTTTTGTAATTGCTTTCCAAATCGTATACAAATTTAATTATCTGAAATCGATTTAATTTTTCCGTTTCGTTCGTTCATCGTTTGACTCCTTTTTTTTTTGCACACACTGTGTATGTGTGTGTGCAATATTGTCAAAGAGAAAAACACACACACGCGAAAGGATGCCTATAAAAAATTGCCATATGAATGGGAAATGTCCTTTCGGTTTTTGAATGTATGACCGCGAGTGTGTGTGGCTATGTGAGTGTGTCACTGACATGGTGTCACAGCAATTACGCTGCAAAATCGCTTTCTGTGTGTGAAACATATCAAGAGATTAATGCATAAAATACACACAGACACATTTATTTATTTTTTTAATATATTTATATTCACACATGTATATCATGAATTGGTCTATTAAAAAAAAAAACGCCGTTGTACCTATAGGCACAAATAAATGTTGACGGCGACGAGAGACCCCGACAACGATGTCGGTACATTTATGTGAGAAAGTAAACATATGTTCGAAAAATCTACAATTTATATCATCATCCGCCGGGGGTATGTATATACGAGTATGTATGTGTGTGTATGTTTTCAATCGGCCAAAGGGACAACCTGCTAGGCCTCTGATATGAATGGCTCGAAATGGTTGCTTGGCTGGTTCGCTGGCTGGCTGGTTGGGCGCCACTTACTCTCTCTCTCTCGTCCATGCCCTCTCATGTTTTTGGTGGTGTGGAGGGAGGCCAATGTTTTTGTTGTTGTATTAAGGAAATGTGACAATATTTAATGTTTACTCAGCACGACACTTGCAATGTTTGTGTTATTAAAGAAAATATTTGCATAATTGCAACACCATCAGCCAACAGCACACCACCTCCCGAACACCAACCACTACTATTTGAATATACAACATGTTGCTATACTATTTTACATGCCACAATGTTCATTATGTAGGGGAAAGGAGGGAGAGGAAATAACCTGTCTAAGCCATCACCTCTTAAGTGTTGCAATGTAGACTTACATGTGTTGCTCGTGTGTGTTGTTGTTGGTGTTCCCTGCTTCATTAAACACTTTCTGGGAAATCAAGACCCATGGAAAGAGGATATTGTAGAAGAAAAAAAAAATAATTTTCCTGGGGACTCCAGCACATGTCCAACCATGTAGAAACTATTAAAAATTGAAGCAACAAGAAAAAACTGCTTGCTGCTAAATGTAATTAATACAATTTAAATATTCTAAGGGTATTTAATGTTGTCTTAGCCCGTAACAGTTTTTCCGGGTCTTTGGCTTTCAGTTTTTCTTGAAACACAAGACATCCATACATACACACACACACACACATTTTTCATATTGGTTACAAATTTAATTTTTAATAATTTCTTAGTTATTCTTTTGAATTGCGTTGCCTCTCTCTGCTCTCCCCTCTCTATATGTGTGTGTTTGAGTTCTGTTTTTCTTTTGCTTGTTTTTGCAAACCAAAGTGAATGAATGCAAAGAACAAGAAGAAGCAGCAAAAAATATCGTTTACTTTTCTAATGCCCTTAAGAAATGTAATTCATTAAAATATAGTCATCGTTTTGCAGGCTTTCTTTTCTGCCTTCGACTGGCAGGCAGGCAAGCAGGCTCTGGATGTCTATCTCTCTCCCTCGTCTTTCTGAGTTCGACTTGGATATATATGTGTTTGTGTGTGTTTTTGTAGTAGTTATAGTAATTCTAGTGATATTGCCCCACATTGCCTAGCTGTCATGTTGCATGAAATGCTGTTGCTGTCTCTGTATGTAGGAGTATGTGCGTTAGTGTGCGTTACAAGGCTGCCAAGATGCCGTTTGCCTGTTACACTATTTTACCATGGCTTAAAATGTGAGGGGAATACTGTGGGGCAGCCAGGATTCCTACAAGTACATTTATGTGGTGGGGGAGAATGGAAACGAAGTGCAGTTTTTAATTGCATTTCAATTAGGAAAATAGGTTTTTCCCTCATTCCGTACATCACACACACAGAGAGAGACTCACAGGCTGCATTACTACTACGAAGTTAAACAAAAAACTAAATATGAGATTTTTTTCCTCTAGATTTCTTTATCGTTGTGTTTCGTTTAATATTTGCATAAATGCATTCTGAACATATGTTCCGTTGTATTAGGTTTTAATATTTGTATATTTTAACATTCGTCTATATACAATTGAGAGAAAAAATTGAGGCATTCCTCATTGAAGGCGGCAGACATAAATCTGCGAATTTGTCTCCTTTTTTTTGGCTTACATGGAGGAAAATAAAAACTTTTTTAAATTGATTTAACAGCAGAATTTGAAATAATTGTATTCGGCCTTAGCTAGGTTCCCAATAAATATAAATAAACTGTGCATACTTTTAGGCTAAAAAAAAATTCATGAAATAGGTATCTTACCTTTATGGACTAGATTTACCATTGTTTTAAATCAATTGAAATTATATATAAATATTTTAGAGATCATACTAAGCTATTCAAATGAAAATTTATATTTTTGTTATCAAGTGTGGTGCATACTTTTAGGCTAAGCAACTCGCAAAATTGTTAAGTCAAACGCATGGGTGACTTAGCTTATACTTTGGGTTTATTAGGGTCATAAAGCTACATTTTAAATCTTATCAGGATAATGATCCAAGCATAAGTCACATATAGTACAAATTTGTCGGACTGTGATTTCCTGACTTCGTAGAAGGCTACAAACCCATCTCGTCAACTCTTTGCAGGGTATTTTTATTTATATATATATATATATGTATATATTTCAAGTTTGCTGCTTATATATTATCAGCTGATTTTGCAAGTCATAGATGAAGATGATTGTGTTTTCCTACGCTAGGTAACCATGCTTTAAACTCAATGATCTGATTTTTTTTTTTGCAATTTCAATGTTTGTTGCATGCTTTGAGGCGTTTTTATTTTGTAAATGTAGTCAGCTGATTATATTATTAGGAGGTAAATTATCATTTCAACCGCTTGTAATCAATTTTTATGAGTTTGTTTTTTCGAACTATGCAGTCTTAAGAATATACATTCCTCAAAATCAATGATATTATTTTTTTCTTCAAATGACATGTTCGTTGCATAATTTTAGGATTATTTTTGTTAACTGCAGTCAACTGTTTATATTATTTTTACCTGTCCTTTCAAATACATTTTTCATTAATAAATTGTCCTGTCTGAGATACAAAGCCAACATATGCATGTCTCAAATCCAATTCTCATATTCCATATTCCTCATATTCCATGTATGTTGCATATTTTTAGGCACCTTTTTCGCAAAAGCGATCAGCTGACTCTTATTATCTTAAGAATTTAGTATAAATAAAGCTAGGAATAAAATTTATACGCCAAAAAAATTCATACGAACCTGAGGAAGATATACTTAATTTCTCATATACTTTAATTTTTCGAAATTCGTTAAAATGGAATCCATTTGCATGTGTGATGTATACTTTTAGGCTCTTGTGATTGATTCAAATTATAAATTTTGCGGCCTTAATAGGATTTGAATAATCTTCATGATATTTTTTTAGATATTTATTTATCCTCGGAAATGTCAACAAATAACTGAAATAAATTATCAACTCATTTTTTCTCAAACAGCCTCACTCAAAGACCCCTACATTGGAAATTGTTCATTAAATAGCTTCCAATAACAATGACCACTTATCCTCAAAACCACTTTAGACCACTAATATTTCTATGATTTATTTTTCTATATTTGTTGTGTTTTTCCCTCTACTTCCCAAACGAAAATTTGATGTATTAGTTATGGAATGTCATCGTATATCACAAAACTTGTTTGAACTAGTGAAATATGAGCATCAATATTTCCACTTTTTGTCCTTTTTGTTTGTTTTATATATCTCAACATGTATTACATTTTTTTTCTGTTGTTTCCTCTTGTGTATAGCCCAGTCAGCCAAAGTCACATTTCATTCACGTCACCGGTTGCTGTTTGTAACATTTTTTTTTTTTTTTTTTTTTTTTTTTGTATGCCTTTCAGTTTTTTTCCGAACTTGTCCATTGCTCAGTTTACCCAGGCGAAGCCTATCTGCCAGTCCAGCCTCCTTACTTGCCTACTTTTCATAAGCCTCGCCACCGTCTCCCGCCCGCCCTATGCATAATTTATTTTCAGTTTTTATTTCCGTTACGAACTAATCAGAAAGTGTAATTTCCGTTTGGTATTGATGCTGCTGCATTCAGTCTTTTTTTATTTCATATTTTTTGTTCATCTACCATTTGAACAGCCTAGCTAGCCTCTTTTTGAGTTCTAGTTCTGCAGTTCAAAGTTTTGCTGGTATTTAAAAATAAAAAAACTAATATGGTATAAAAAATAGAACATCCCTGCAACCCCGATTTCGTAAAGTGAACAGCAAACATTGACCCTTCTTCACAAATCAGTCCTTAAAATAGAAACAAAACTAAAAATTCTCTGTAATAATGAATTAATAGGGTGAACTAAACAACAAGTGGCCTCCGGACCCTTAAATCGAAATATTCCAACAATAAATATATTTTTACCTCACCAAGTATTGATAGGGCTTTTTGTTGTCAAATTTTATGCTCAAGTTTTGCTTTGCTTGGTTGGCTGGCTAGCCGCTCTTTAATTTGTCTAACAAATTTGTTGCAGTATTTGTTTTCAGACCCCCGACAACATTAGCATTTTGGGTTTTGTTGCTGTTGCCGCTTTTTTATTTTCAGTTTCTAGCATCCTCTTTAGGGTCTTTGCACATAGTTCAGGCTTAGTTAGTTTGGCCCCAAAGCAATCATAAATTCATTGCGAGAATATTACAGCTAATACTCTTACAGGTAGTAGTTGTAGTGCCAACTGGAGGAGAGTCTATTTTGTTGCAACATGCAACACAATTTTTTCATAATCATGTTAGTGGCCTTAGCATAGTAGTGGCACAGAGTAGTTCGAAAATTTTATCAATACATTGAGAAAAAAGGAGGACACTTTTTAGGGAATCTTTTTAGGCGCAAAGGAAATTAAATGGTTCTCAAATATTGCCTACTTTCAAGCAGCTAACCACTTAAGTTTCGGTCCTGCCTCATGAGAGAATGTATCAGAGAAAATATACATATTTTAATGAGCTTCAAATATCGGTGCCGACTTTTAGGCATTGAAAAAGTTATTTCTTCAGTAATACATGATTCTTTTTCCTGATTAGTGTGATTCCTGATTAGTGTGGAAAATATTTAGCCAAGGCTCCATTCAGAAATTTATCTCATTTACAAAATCATCAGTAAGTGATGCATACTTTTAGGACACGGTTTTTAATGTGTTTCTCTCTGTGTATCTATGGCATTAAGGCCAACAAAAATATTGTTATACTTAATTTACCGCTCTGTAATGTCCTTCCATATAGTTGCAGGGTATGTCGAAAAATTATGAATACATTGAGAAAAGAATTAGGATATATTTTGCAGCATACTTTTAGGCACGAAATTAAGTTAATCGGTCCGGAAATAGTGCCCTTGGATCTTTAGAGGTTTTTTATTAAATATTAACATTGTGTACAGTCTTAATCACAAACTGTACAAATATTTTCGTTTGAGTTAGCATACTTTTAGGCATTCAAAAATTGTTTTAGCAAATTATATTTTAAGGTACACACATTTTTAGGCGTTGCAAATAATATTGCCTACTTTTAAGCATCCAAATCAGTTAACTTTAAGTTCCAGCTTCAATCGATTAACATAATATCATAATTGAAAACTACACATGTTTTCAGAAGTTTCAAATAGTAGTGCCTACTTTTAGGCAACCCAAAAGTTAATACTTCATTTAGGCATGATTCGCTTGGATATCATTAGATAATTTGTTGATAATCATGGAAAGTATTTAGCACAGACTTCATTCTGAAATTCTTAAGGTCCAAATTGGAAACCTTCCCCAAGTGGTGCATACTTTTAGGATACTGTAACGAAAATGTCTTTCTCTCAGTGTCTCCCTGGCATTAAGGCCAACAAAAATATTGTTATACTTAATTTACCGCTCTGTAATGTCCTTCCAACTACTACGACTAAGAGAGACCGACCAGTGTCAGTAAATGTAGGTTTTTACTAACTACAGGCAAGGGTATATATCCGTTTACTGCCAAAGTTGAATTGGTGGCGGTGATGGTGGTCGGTCCTGTAAATGGTTGTTTGTTACAATTTGTTTGTTTGCAGGTGATTTGTTTTTTTTTTTTCGGGGCACTACAATGTGTCTCGGTACACCTATGCAACTTACAATTGGCCTTCCATCTAACCTAGCAAGCACTTCTCTCTCTCTAGCTGGAAAATGAAACTAGCAGACAAAGACGAGAAATCCCCTTGGTTTATAAAAACAAATGGGATTTAAAAGTTTCATAGTGATGTTGTTGTTGCTGCAGTTTTGTTGTGTGGCACCATGGTTCACTAAACTTTGAGAATATGCTACAGAGTTTGGATGCTTGGTGTAAAAACTAAGCTTTCATAGTTTTCCTTCCCTTCGTATATGAACAATTTGATGCTGTTTTTTGGACTTAAAATGAAAAATTTATTTATTTATTGAGATTGTTCTGCTGTTATGTTTCCCTTTTTCATCGAAGAGGGGATTATTGCAACCCCAGCATCATCAAAGGTGTTAAAGTGTTGCATGTCGCCAGCACATTTACTGCAACTTGTTCTGTATTGAAGGGGAAAATATTGTTGTAAATTATTAAAACACCAAAAGTTAATGAGCAAATCCCTTATTGTAACTTATTTGATTTCTCCCCTCAACTTATTTCAAGTTTTAAATCTCATTATTAATAAATGTATTTTCATTTTCCTCTTCTCTTTCCAGGTAAACCCTCAAAAGTAATACATTTGCGCAACATTCCCAATGAATCGAGTGATGCCGATGTCATTGCCTTGGGTGTACCATTCGGTCGCGTTACAAATGTCCTGGTGCTAAAGGGTAAAAATCAAGCTTTCTTAGAAATGGCCGATGAGGTATCGGCCACCTCAATGGTATCGTGCTATAATGTTAATCCACCACAAATGCGCGGACGCATGGTCTATGTACAATTTTCAAATCATCGCGAATTGAAGACAGATCAAAATCCAACGGTAAGTGAGAACAGCTTTTTTGTGTTATTTTCTAAAAAAATATAGGGAGAGCAAATTTTACAGCAGAGGCCACAAAAAAAACCATTTAAATTTGCAGAAGATTGAGAGCTGATGAAAATAATTATATACTGAATTTCCTGTTTCATTCATTCTATATTTATTTCATATCCAAGCGAAATGAAGATGACTTTTTTAGAAATTAACAAAATACTATTCTGAATGTTTGTTGTATCCCCTGTCCCCTCCATTTATCATATCTTAAAATCTTGTAAATAATCAGGCAGTCTTCTACAGAACACTTTAACCATTGTACAACCTCTTTGATCTATCCACCTTCCTTAGCTATTTAACTTCCACTCGGTTTACAATTTTGGATTTATTCGTGATTTCTCGTACCTAATAGGCTTCAAAATATTTGTTTCGATTACACATAGGTTACAATTTCTAAAATATGATCCTCCATCCACTGTCAGTTTACCATCTCTGTGGGAAATCTTCACTTACATCTCCTATTGCGCTGTCCCTTAACAACTTTGAGTGGTAAATTAATTTTCAACGCGTCCTGATTCAGTTCAGAAAGATATATCTCCTCCAAACTTTGTGAACATTTTTACTTTTATATCCGACTTTCGCTCCAATTTCTAATAAATTCCCTCTTTAAGAGGTTTATTTTATAGTTCAGGTGAAACGCTAGTAGGAGAATTTGTATAAAAAATCTGAAATCTATTCCTGCTCAGTCTCGGAATTGATGTTTGAATTGCAATTCATCAAAATACCGATTAAAATAACTTACGTCCCCCCTTATCCGACACAAAATCGACCTTTTTCAGAGCCCTTGGGTATTTTTCTCTGTTCCAATTTGAAGCAGTGGACGTTCCCCTGCATCACACAATTAACCTTCACCCGTTTCGGAATGTTGGAGTTTTTCGTCAATACTCCGTTCTAATAATTTTAAAGGTACTTCCGATGTTTTACTGATCACCGATGATCACCGTATCGGTCTCCATTTTCAGTTTCCGTACACTACTTAAGTGAAATAGTTTTTAGGGATCCTCTTCAGATTTCAGTGGCAAATTATTTCTGAATTCTTCCAAAAACGGGACGATGATAAACTAATTGTTTTCTAATATTTTAATATAAAAAAGAGAATTTTCTATGAGGCCTAGCGAACTTCTTGAATCAGTTCAACGGGCTTGTTTAATAAGGAACTCGTTTCGGATATTCCAATTCATAATTTAGACCGTTCTCTGAAGCCAAACATTGTAGACTTGAAATTTATTTCTTAATGTCTGTTGGTTCCCATAGTCGGTTAGGCTAATTGTTTTCTAATATTTGAATATAAAAAGAGAATTTTCTATGACACCTAGCGAACTTCCTGAATCTGTTCAACGGGCTTGTTTAATAAGGAACTCGTTTCGGATATTCCAATTCATAATTTAAACCGTTCTCTGAAGCCAAACATTGTAGACTTGAAATTTTTAGGAATCAGTGATGGTTACTAGCCTATTATTCAACCAGGAGCAAAGTCATAATACTTCCTGAATCAGCCATTCTGACTGTCTAATTGTTTAGGAAAATGCTTAGGTCTCAATTCTTGGTATTCAAACTGGAAAACCGTACACTGTTCTCGGAATTCATTCTTTGTGAACATCATGTCGACTTTATTTTTTTGTAAGAAAGCATAGTAATCAATATTCCAGGTGTAACGTTATGATCCTCAAAAAGAGCGAGCCTTCTGAATTTGCTCATCTAGCTTTCGAATATTTCAAAACAATTCGTGTATTCACGAAGTTAAAAAATCAAGATAGTTGTCGGAAGCCAAGCTTTGCCAACTTCCAGTGGCCTGACCTCTGACTATCATTTTTTTTTTAATTCCTCCCCAAATAGAGCTATCTGAAGCAAGAATTTTGAAACTTCTTGAGTCCGTCTAGCTCGTTGAAAAAAGGGCTTAAGGTCTCAACTTTTTATGCTACAATTCCTTCAAACCAATCTTTGTGATCTTCCTGATATATTCTTTTCTAAGCGTGTTTAATTTATTAAAATAGCATGACAGTATCATAATGTCCTGCTGGTACTTTGCAACCTGAGGTGAAGTCAATTTCCTTTCCTGAAACCAGTCCAATCGAGATCTCCAGCAAATCTTACTTTATTTTGTGATGCACATTCGTATTGAAAAAGTTGTCAAGAGTGGCTCTGCTGGTACCGGGCATAGCTGAGGTGAAGTTAAATATTATTGGTAGTCCATTCCTTCCTCTAAATAGTACAACAATTCCAGTCAGTCCAATATTTTTTTATATTTCTTCAAATAGATTACAGACATGAAGATTATGTTCCCATGTTATTCTGGTTGGTCTAAATCGAACTCTGATTACCCTTGGCTATCATAAATATTAGAATATATCTGGCGAACTAGGATAATCTCTTTCGCTCTAGGAAGATTCATCAGTATAGTCAGTTTCTTTGAACAAATCAAGGAAGTTGATCTGATAGTTCCATAACTGACAGTTATTACGGTTCAGAATCATTTAGTTCCCAGATATTATAAGCTCCTCTCTTAGCAGTTCCACCAATTTCTATTCAACATATCTTTCCTCAGAAATTTTGAAATCAGTCTCTTTTCAATGTGTTCAATATGTGACAGTATTTGAATTCTGAGTTACTGCAAATTTATTTCTAATTTTCCGCGTGCCAAAAAAATTTAAACATCCTTTCTACTGACTATATTCAAACTGCATATCGCATCTTTCAAAATTGTTTAATTTCAAAAATATCACTGCGTAATGACAACTTACAACTGAAACTTCTATTGCAGTTGGCTTTCTAAATTATTTTAAAACTTCTACCCCCAAAAATCCCCTTCCGAACTTCTTGGAAAGACCTTTCAAAACATTACAACACACCCATAGTTATGTTATGTGTTAGCTCCTAAGTAGTAGATACCGGGTTGGTGGGTAAATCTATTCTAACTGCTGGCATATTGGTTTTCTCCACATTTTTCTTTCAATTAATTAAAATGATATCATATTCAGACTTTTCCATTATAATACTTGAAATTTGTCGTCATCATTGCTGTTGTTTCATTCTGTGCGTATCTGTGCATTTTGGTTGAATTTGTTGTTTGTGTTGTCTGTTTGCTTGCATTTCTGGATTTTAGTTTTTGAATTTGATCCTTTTTTGAAGCAGCATACACATGTCTACATGTGTTGACTGGTTTCCCCTCTTTCTCACACACACTCCTGCAAACACAAACAAAAAGAACAACAAATACCTTTGGAGAAGTAATTTTGAAAAATTCAATTTTGATCTTGAACCCACTTAAACTCTGTGTGCAAAAAAAGAAAATCGAGAGATATGCGGGTTTCACTCCTCCTTAGATTTTGTATTCATTGTTTGTCATTGTCGTTGTTGTCGTCCTGCACATGTCATATGATATTGCATTTTTTGGGGAAAAAATTGCCATACTTTAAAGAAAAAAGTTTTCTAGTCTACTTCCAAAGACTAACTAAAGTGAATTTCAGGTTATCATTACCTTGGGTGGTAACCAGTAGACAGATTGGCTGTTTGGTTAGATGGTTGGTTGTATGAGTTCCGTTATGGGTTATGTGAAGTTTACAATTCAGCACGTGCTAAGTTGTAAAGTTTTCCTTCTGTATTTTTTCTTTTATGATAAGGTTTCAGGAAGTTTGTCCGACCGACCTTAAAGATTAGATGTCTCAGTAGTTGTGCATTTTGTTTTTTAGGGGGAAAGAAATTCTTTGGATAATAACGGTCATTGTGATCCTCCGAATGATTCTACATTTCTGTGATTATTCCTTAATGGCATATTTTGCCATACTTCAATTGCAATTCAAGTCAAATATTTAAAGGTTTATTGAAAAACCCCTCAAATAGGTAGATAAATTTAAATCTAGTCTAAGAATTAAATATTTAATATAGGGTATTGGTGGCGTATGACACATGTTGTACATCATACGCCACCCAGACCCCCTATTAAGTATTTAATTGAAAATAAAACTCAACATTATTTTCCATCATCGTTTAAAATTTATTATCCAAAAACAACATCATGATGCTGCATACATTATGCGAAATTAATTTCAATGAATTAGTTGGAAATTCTGCCAATAAGCCAATATTACTATTAGTGGTTTCTCTGCTCCATCTCCGATAAACCAACAAATAGTAGTAGATTAATGCAAATAACCCACATTAATAGCAACATTCTATAAAATGCTAATGCCTGCCTATAAAATGTTAAGTATTATGAATTTTTGTTAATGGGTTAATAGGTTGTTGGAGCTCGTATAACATTGATTTTTCTGCAAATAAACATAAATACCAGATTTGCGGCAACGTAACCATAATGTTCGTTAGAGACTACATAGACTATAAAATTTTATGTAAACTAGCTAACTAACTAAATAATGTGGTGGTGCTGGTTGATAATGACTTCGATGTTCTTGCCTATCTACCTACCTAACTACTTAACTAATTTCTGTAATCATTCTAATTGGCAGTTATGCAAGTTAATGCGAAAATGTGAATTTTGCTCGAAGAGAATAGAAATTACACAGAAACTCTGGTTATGACAAGGATTTCATTGGCTGCTTAAGATTTTATTCTTATACAAGTAAAAGTCAGAGAGAGAGTAAGGGGAGAACAGACGAAAGGTAGTACAATCCTCTACATATTTGGATAAATTTGAATTCATTAACAATACAAGAACATAGCTAATTATATGGCTTACGAGAATGATTTAGTGGGTTAATATAAATGATAGGAAAATTAGGATAGGCAGATTTTGGTATTGTGTAGCTCCCTCGAAAATAAATTCAAGAACATAACATATGTTATTTTCTTGACTTTATGTCATTTCATATGCTTGGCATGTTGCTGAACGACAACAGCCATAATACTTAAAGAAAAAAATATGAAACCTTAGCAAATGAAAGGTGAAGCTAAGGTAAATGTTGTTGTTGGTTAGGAATGAGAAGGAAGTGACAATCATATTGTCAGTCAAAATGTAATAAAATAAAAATAAGAAAAACACACAACGAAACGTGATGGCAGCTATGGTGCCAGAAATGTTGAAACTGACAATGACATATATACCTAGGCATAGGTGACCACTAACACACCCCATCCATGCTCACACTTCTTAGCCAGGATAAAAATGTTACATCAAATCACAATACACACAAGAAAAAAACAACTTCCCTTTATGAAATCTGAGGATTTCTTTCAACAACATACACACACACTCAAAACTTACATATAAATAAATATCCTTGACACATCTTGCAATGTTATTCACTTTTCGTCTCCTGTCATAAGGATGTGTGTGTTCCATATTTCTGTCAGTATGTGTATGAGGGGGATACTTTTCTTATTGTGGTTTTGTTTGCTGCTGATTGTTGTCCCTTAACTAAGGATTAAACTTAGTTGTGGTTAAAGATAAGCCATCAAAGAAATGTGCAAAAAACCAAAGAATGAAAAGAAAGAAAAAAACATAACAAGGAAAATAAAATACCACAAGTTGAGTGCTCTCATCTATAAGGGGGCTAATGGAAGTCATCATTAGAACATTAGGTTAGTCAAGTTCAAAAACTAAGGTGGAGGAAGGTTATTAAATTGGAATGCAGTTTAAATAGGACTTCACAAACGAAATACAAGGTGCATGATTTGTCCGAAACTCAATCGTAGTGAATTTATTGTTGGGTACATAGGGTATGGTCTGATCTAAATGTACTTTTGAGGAATGCAGTAATATCAAGGGCTTTCTTTTATAGAAAATCTTCATTTTGAAAATAAGAATCATTGAAAAAAATATCTCAACAATGTTCGTAGTTTGATAGCATTTCATTATTTGCAAAAACCAAATAGCAAAGATAAAAGAGTCAAAAGAAAGGTGTAAGTGCTTTCGCGAATACCACTACTTTGGCAGTCCTTATTTTGTTACATAGCTCCTCAATATATTCTTCAAGCTAAATTAAAAGCAACGGAAATTCTATTTTATTTCTCAGTGCTGGAGTGCGTATAACGTTTGTCAGTATGTATTCGACCCTATGTACATGAAGCAGGTAGATTTTCTAAGTAATTACCGCGAAATACATTACAAGAAAACCAAGGACATTAATTTTCTGAACATCAAATTCCTCGCCAAGAGGGATCTATATATAACATAAATATGTCAACTCTGTCAATTGTTCGATTTTATTGAACCATTTGCATAATGGCAAACGGGATCAACGAGTCAAAATCCTCACACTTTGACAGTCCTTATTTTGTTTTTAATTTAAGCTCCTATAATTTATTTAAAATATTCCTCAAATTAAAGCAATGTAATGTTGGTATCATAGTGCGAATGATTAGTGTTAGTATGTATACGTACCAGTGTACAGGTTGCTAAAAACTTGAACCGAGTTTTAATGAAAAGATTTTAGTTTCTATTTAAAAAATTGTCTGATAAATTAACATTTGAATTATGGATCGACCTTCAAATATTACTTTGTAAAAATATACTCAACCATATATTTATTCACAATGTTCCTAATTTAATACCCTTCCAAAAATTATTTAAAAATAGCCATTAAAATTTTGATTTCCAAAATAGTCCCAATTTCTAGTCCCTGGCAAATGTATTTTTCAAAAGTGTTTGATCTGCGATGACACCAGATCTCATAGAGTCACAATACGGACGTCCTTTTTTATCCAATTTATAATTCCCAATATCTTCTTCAAACTAAATTTAACGCAGTGTAACATTTATGTTATTTATCGGTGCAACAGTGCGTATAACTATTGCCAGTATGAATACGACCCTATGTACAGGTTGCTTAAAAATATAGATTTGTTTCAAATTATTTCAATCAAATAAATACAATAAATCAAATAAATCAAAATTTGAATTACGGATCCGAGGTGACCTTCAAATATTACTTTCTAAAAATATAATCAATAGTTATTCAAACATTTCCCACTTTAACATACTTCCAAAAATTATTAAAAAAAATAGACAAAACTGACTCCACATTTTCTGAAACTGATTTGACCCAAAGACCAATATTTTCTCATGCCAAATTAGAGGTTCTGCCAACAAAATTGCAGTCACTTCTATAGGGAAATAAGACTTAGATCTTGAAACCCATTAAAATGGTGTGTAAACATTGTAGAATCTTCAACCGATTGCGACTATACCGGAAATAGGAAAGAAAAGTTATATGTTTCTGAAATATGAAAGTCCAATATAAAGAAAAATAAATGCAATATCGAGAAAAAATCACTTTTAATTATCTTTTAGGTTCTTTTTTACAATGATCAACAACAATTTGGAGGGTATAATTCGTACATTACGAATACGAAGCGATTTAAATAATTTGTACTGTATACGCTAATTGGTACTGTACACATTTTTGCACTCATCTATATATTGAAAAGCTTATAACTTGGCAAAAAATTTAAATTTTTTATATTTTTCTTTTAATATGTGTCGTACATAATCAGCTCTTAACATATGTAAACCAAAAAATACACATTTATAAGCTGCGTATTAAATATAAGCTCTAAAACATTCTGTTGCCTATGGGCAACATTGGGCCACAAAGGGTTAAAGGCTGAAGGGAAGAAAAAAAATAAATTATAAACTAGAATTTAGAAACTTACTTAAGGACCCGTATGATAGATGTATTCATCATAAATCAATGTGTAAAGGGGTCTTATAACCGATATGTTGTTCATACGCCACCAGGTGCCAAATAAAGAAACTATTCCATACTCTTCGTTATTTGTTATGAAATTAAAAAAGGATACTTATATCCTGTTGCATAATAAATATAAAAAAAAAAATTTCAAAATATTTAGGTGCCGTAGGATTCATATTAAACATGATACGCCAATATTGGCAGAGTTCTTATGATTGTCGTATTCATCATACGCCACAATTAACTTCCCATTACAGTTCCTAAATAATTTAACTACTTCCACTACCAGTTATATGAACAATTTCTATTGCTAAATAAATTTTCAAAAAAAGTCCCACAAAAAAATCGTAAACTTATTTGAAAATATTTAAGATGTCGTATGATTGATATTTATTGATCATACGCCAACATTTACAGGAGTCGTATGAGTGACGTATTCATCATACGCCCCCATTAACTTCTCATTATAATCGCTCATTAATTTAACTACTTCCACTATAAATTTAGTAATGATTATTAAAAATTTGCGGAATCAACTTCTATTTCCTTACTTTCGAACTAATTATAATCACATTTATCAAATCATCTATCACATCATTTATCTACGTTTGATCCTTTTGAAGCCTTATCTATCCATCCAGCATTAAGTAATAAGCCATACGTTCAAAGAAACGCACACACACACCCACATTAATTTCTTAAGAAACCACAGCAAAAAAGAATTTTAACACCACCATCATCAAACTATATATATAGTGAAAATCAAAAGGACATAACTTATTACAGTGATAAGACACGGGAATCACACATGGTCTTCTCCTTCCACTCTTTAAGAAAAATACTACTTGCCTCTCCCCACTCTTTTCTCTTTAAAAAAGTGTGTACCTCAGGTAATACATCAAAACTACCACAATATATTGCTGTTGATGCTGCTGCCGCCGCTACTTTGTGGTATTCATTTTTCCACGTTTGTTGTTGTTGTCGTTTTTTTCCTCTACCACAATAATATCCTCAAAAGACCTTCATCTTCTTCTAGGACTTCTAATAAGATAGGGATGACATACAACAGTCATCTTCTTCGTCTTGCTGATGGTTGTTGTGTATGTCATCCATGCCCCGCTCGCCAAACAATACACACGTCGTGTGTACACGAACATTAAAGTAGCATATGCATTAAATCCTTTTGTTTGGCTGTGGTCCCCTCCTCCCCCTCATTGTTTTCAATTTCTTAGAAACCCCGTCCTCCTCTCTCACTTTGCTTGCAATACCATTAGAATAGCAACGGCCACATTCATATGTTGTGTGTTTCCTTCATTTGACACATACACACAGAGCACAGAAAAACCTGTTATCCTTTGTGATGTTTATTCATATGTGTGAGTATTTGTGGTAGTGTGTGTATGTTTGTGTTTTCTTGTTATTTTTATTTTGACACATTAAGACTTGTTACATTTCAGTTTTCAATTGTTATTTCAAATATTTGTTGTTGTATTAGGATTTTTTGCACACACACACACTGAGGCATCCACGTGCATAGATGTGTATGTGTGTTGTCCTTTAAGCATTTATTTGTGTAAGTGTAACAACATGATCACCACCACCACAACTTCTTTTGTTGCAGTCATTCCTTCCTTTCGCTTAACACCAGACACACAAACTGTCAGCCAATGTGTCATAGTGTGTATATATGTGTGTGTGAGTGGTTGCGCCTTTGTGTGAATGCGTCTCAGTACTACTGACAGCCGCATATATGCTTTTTATTCTGTTTACACTGTTGTTGTTGTTATTATTTTTTCTTACATTCACGCGTCGTGGTTTTTTCTTCTTCTCCTCTAGCATTTGAAAAAAGAATTGTTTCTTCGTTTCGATTTTTTCCTTTTTGTAGTGTTTTTTATTTATTTTATTTTCCATTTTTATTATAATCACATGATCCGGCTAGGTAGCTAGCTAGCTAAAGGTATCAAGCCATGAATGGCATCATCGTGACTTGTGTGTATGTTTCCCGTCGTGCAATCAGTCACTTTGAATTTAAACAGATGGGTAACTGATGATTTGAGCGTTGAGGTTTCGTTTGATGGATGCAGCAGCACTGTGTTCCGAGGAAACAAAAACAAATTCCTTAAGGATTTTCGATTTTTTATTATTTTTGTAGATATTGCAACATGATTTTGTGGAGGAAACAAATTGTTTTGGGAATTTGAATTTTATTTATTCACTTTTTAGCAATATTGGGAATTTTGATATTTTTTTAATAAGGGGGGTACGTATGTGGAATATTATGGAGTATACACCCCATGGTCTAATAAGTACAAATAAAAAAATTCAAAAACCAGTGAGCGGAGCAGTATAATCGGACGGGCCGACCATACGATACCCTACACAACTTCTACGAAAATCTAGGTTTGTGTGGTTCTACATTCTGAGCTTGGGCAATATTTCGCGATATCTTCACCCTATTGACCCTTCTAATTAATGGTAGAGATTCCCATCACCGTGGATTTTGTTGTGATTTTTGGCTTACTTTAAAAAAAAACACACAAAAAATTAAGTTTTCGGTCCACTTCATTCCAAAATTAATATCTGATCAGCAACGAAAATTATAGGCGTCGTCCTTGACCATAACTGAAACCGCATGCACAACTTCGAAGCGATCAGCGCTATATTTCCGTCCTCCAGTGTTGTAATGGGTTACTAAATAATATATGAACACGTAAGCGCCTGTAAATACTTAAGTGTAACTCCCACATCCGAGTACATATGACAATATAATTGGCATCAGTTTAAAGGCCAACCACTCCTCTTGGATATACTATAAACTTTTCGGGTCTATGTTCTCCAGGAGTTAATATGTACGCTATAGTATAAAAATTTTGTAATTTTTCATACAAAAGTCAGGGTCAATTTGATCCGCAGAATTTTGTGAAGATTGGTCCATAACTGTGGCTTGTATTGTGTTTACAAATTATAATGGACAGACGGACGGGCACACATGTCTAGATCGACTCAGCTAGTCGAGATGTGACGATCGGTATACTTAAAGGTGGACTAATATTTCGAGGCGATACAAACTCTTGGGGCTGCACAAAGCTATAATACCCTGACAACATAGTTGTGTAGGGTATAATAAATGGAAATTGGGAGAGCATGCAAATTCCTTGAACTGTTAATAATCTTTACCAAAAACAATAGGGGTCTTCATTGGCCAGAACCGGTCCTACATGCAAAATTTCGTGAAGATTGGCCCATAACTGTGGCAAAATCGTGTTTATAAATATCGATCGGTATACTTAAAGGTGGTTCTAGGACCAATATTTCGCGGCGTCACAAACTCTTGGGGCTGTACAAAACTATAAGAGCCTGACAACATAGTTGTGTAGGGTATAATAAATGGACATTCCTTGAACGGCGATCCGAGCTGGACATGGGCTAGATGACAGCTGAACA